>NC_046229.1:21595626-21859407 GCF_009819885.2 Catharus ustulatus
TTGTTCTTGATGCTAAACAATTATGAGTTTTACATAGCTGAAATTGTTCAAACTAATTTTCCTTGGTGTTGGTTTGAGGAAATGCAGGGAAAAAAAGCATAGAGCTCCTGCCACTAGGACAAAAAAAACACCCATTCTGACTCAGATCAAGAAAATCACCCTAGGTGAAAAAAAATACAGTGAAGTTCAATTGTAGAACAAGAGGAGGGGTGGCAGCTCACCTGTAACGTTGAACACCTCTGAAGTAAAGCAGAAATGGATGTGGCAGTGCCATTATGTCAAAGAGGCAAAGAGCAGAGGAAAGACTCTTTGTTCACTTTTTTTCTTGTGCAGACCAGGTTGTCTGATAAGATTTGTGAAGAAAAGCAGTCTAAATCTGAAAACATAGTCCTCAAAAAAGTGTCTCCTATTTTTGGTGAAAAATTGGACAAAGGCACCCCAAAAACCTGCTACAACTAAGAAATCCAGCTCCCAGCAGCAAAAATAAGAGATGTTAAATTATTAAGTAAGAAGCAATGAGATCACCCACATATGGTATTAAATTTAGAAGAGCAGTGAGCCATCATGTAAGAATAGCTTTTGATAACTAATAGCCCCTATGTGAAAGGCTCCTTATCCAATTTCAATTCTGTTTTGCCTTCTCTACTTTCATACATCCTTTCCTAGTTTAGAAAGCAACTTTCATAGGCAACAGGAAATATTCCCTGAGTTTCATGTATCTAATGAATGCTGATAAGTTATTTTTCTGCCCTACTGGATGCTGGAACTAAGCATCAATCTGAGAGCAAAGTAACAGACAAAAGTTCATTATATTCAGAGAGCAGCATCAAAATTCATGTCTGCAGTTACATAGAATTGTGTTGTAATAGTTATTTAAAATTTATATTATATCTGCTGCAGATATAGACTTTTCCTCCGAGAATTTCTAAAAAGACGGAAAAGGCAGAAAAAGTTTCCAAAGCCATAGGTCAATAAACCAAACTCCACTGAAGTTAATTCAAAAAATTTGCATTGTTTTACTTGAGCAAGGGAATTTTTTTTAGCAATCAGCTCAGTAATACCTTCAGTACTCGTGGTGAGGAATAGATAGCCATTAGCCTTCTGCCTTGCATTACCTTTGGCTAAAATAATTTATTTCTCCCTGCTAGCTGCAAACAGCTGTGGAAGTGAATTCTGCTACCTCTAACTGAGCAGTCCACTGCTCTGACAGCCACCTCCTGCAGGCTGTTAGCAGCACCAGAAGGGTAAGCAAAACCCACCTGCTTAAGATATCACTGCAGTATTTTTATCCAGGTTAAAAATATCAAAAATTCCCAGACCGTCCAGGTCAAAGCAGCACAGTTAAAATCAGTGGAGTTATAATGGTCAGACAAGATGATCTAGCCCAAAACTCTTACAGGAACTGTTGACAAAAGTCTAGTAAAGTCTATATTTTTTTTACTCTCAGGAATTCACAGGTCAATGGTTATTACCATAAAGTGGAAAGGTTCCATTGACAAAGTACTAGGTATCAGCAAGATCCTATCAATTTTAATATAATGTTGATAAAAAATATTGATAAAGATATTGGTGGAAAATGATTGATAAAAATATTCCAAACACAATTAGAATAATGGTATAAATCTAAGTCAGAAACAACACATTCAGATACTAATATGCAAATTACAGTTCAATCTAAGCATTTGTCTGAGAAAGCTTGTAAAATACATATTTTTGCTTGATTACTGCGAGATTAAAGTAGATATGCATCCTCTGGGATTCTGTTTAAGAGGTTTGTATTGAAAATGAGGTAATAGAATCAGTCAGCATATCCATGTGATTTATACTTCTAATGTTTTTAAAAAGCATACTTATTATGTAAATGTTTCTCTTCCATGTAAAAAGGGAGGGGGAGGAAGGAGGAGAGCTCTCGTTGTTTGGGCAAATTGTTTTGCAGGTTTTTCTAGGCACGAGGGACTGCTTCAGCCTGAGTTTAACAGGTGAGAGTTGGCACCAAGCCCCCATGTGCAATAAAGTTATGAGAGGTGGTGAGGCAGGCCCTGGCCCCGCTGCCTTGGGAGGGAAGTTGCTCAGAGGTGAAGCCCAGGCAGGCTCTGGGTGAGCGTGGTTAAGTGCCACTCCTGGCTAAGCAGCACAGAGCTGAGACAGGAACATGCCTCATCTGCAAGGAAACCATGAACAAGGGAAAAAGCTGATATGAGGGACATTTTGGAAATACACGTTGTACAAAACTTTTCCATCAATTTCATATAATTTTAACATCTTTTAGGGATTTATCCAGTTATCCTCATATCTTAACACTGACAAGAACAGCCAAACCCCAAAACTAAAGGTAAATCCACAGAACTGCTTCTATTTTCTCTTCTCTGAGGGAGTAGGCTCTTGCTAGCACGTTTTTATTATGAGGGGATTGGACATGAGATGAGAAGGGAATGTGTCTCTAAGAAGAACCACCTGAGGCACTGCAATTTAAAAAAAATAATAATTTATGCTACATATAACAGATAATGCTGCATTTCTGGTGTTTTGGAACAGCATATAAACAGAGCAGCTCTTTCATAAACTAGACATGAAACAAGAAGTAACTAAAATATACACTGGAGATTAGGAAGAGTGAACAATGGAGAAACTCTTAAGTGCACAGTGCTACTTCCTGTTCAAGTCAAAAATGATTTTGCAGTTTTGTGGAAAGATAAACTGAAGGTGGACAGAGGTGTGTCCATGTTAGAGCTCTGCAGACAGAGCTGCACAGAGACCCTCAAGTGAGAGGAAGACTTTATCCTACCTGAATTCCTTGACCACTGGTGCTCTAAGCGCCTTCTCTATCCACTGCAGGGAATGCCAAGCTCAGAATCAAAATTCTTTCCTGAGAAAATAAACCTACTAGTACATCAATGCAATGTTAGTCTCCATCCTGAACAAGGGCATAACCAAAACAAAAACTTTTCAATAGCATAAGATCTAGAACTAGCTCTGAGCCCATATTCAATTTATAGTTATTAACATAGTAAAAATAACCCATAAAGGCAAACTGAAAAGAACAACCATTCTCCAGATGTGGATTTTTTTCTCAATTTGCCATAACTTCTTCATTTCTACACGAAGAAACTCCATTCCAAATTGGAAAAGGTTTTAAGTTTGCAGTAAACCTACAGACTATGGTTAAGAGCTCAGAGCAGAGTTCAGAAGAAAAACATCACTCTGCATCTTATGTATATTGAAGTGTAGCTAACAATCAGTGCAAAATTTCCATGGCTCAGTGGTCTGGGAGCTATATATAATAATCAATTTCTATGAACTGAATTTCAGCCTTTCTTTTCTAGTTGTGTAGGAACAGTTTTCATCCACAAGTACATACTCACTTAACTTACACCATAGTCACAATTCATTTTGAAAAAATCAGACTCACAGGTTGCACATCCATAAATGTCCTTGGCCAGCAGAGAATTTCTGAAATTTTTTGGCTACCACAACCCAGTGCAGCTCTTCAGACACCTTACATTAGCAGCCTCCAGTCTATAATCGTACTGTGGTGCCACCATTTTGTCATTCCTTTCAGCAGAATAACCATAAGCACAGCAGAGAAAAAGGAACTGAAATTACTGCTAAAAAGGAAAATAAAGCCTATTTATGCTATTATACACTCAAACCTCAGTGTTAACCACACTTCATTGCAACATCAAAATACCCAACAAATAAACCATAACTTTATCTTCGACAAAATACTGCCGAGCACCATGGAATGCTATGCTTGTTAAGGTGATAGCACACAGTACATTATTTCTAAACATTAAATTACTGTATGATTCATGACCGAATCACTGACAATCAAAATACACAGAAGTTAACTGCTCACATAGTGAGAATTTTCTCTCTGCTTTGATCCAACACCATCAAAATGCTTATTAACCTTTCCCTGGGTTTGTTAGAAATTGGGATCAACTTATGTGTCGTATTTGCTTGGTAAGCCTGAAATTGCTGATTGTTGCTATGCATTATTGCCTTTGTGTCTGTAGAACCAGTGTTGCTGGGAGTTAGCTTCTGTGTGTGTGTGTGTCTGCATACGTGATCTGTATAATTATTCTTCCTAAGTCCCTGTTAATTACATCTGAGTTTCTTCATTAAGGAGAATGGACTGATAAAAGGTGACTGGAACCATAAGACAATGTAGCTCCACAGATAAACAGGCACATTATTATTACAGATAATAATTAATAAAAACAAAATAATGCAACTAAATTTATTGTTCTAAAGTGGTCCTAAAGAACCTGGAGACTAGAAAGTAAAACTATGCCTCAGTTGTAGACTAAGTCTTGTATATGAAAGTTACTGACTAGGTACTGACTAGGAATTGAGCAGAGTCAGTTTTGAAAGTTCAACAGCACTTTTAAAAATGTGAATTTAATCTTAATGAGATCAAAACAAATTTTAGATGAAGTTATAGTATCTTACAAGTTCTTTTCAGCATGTTAGTCTTGTCTTAGCCTAAAATACAGCTCTCCCCTTTATTTCGTAAGTATAAGTAGCTATGGATATATGCATATACACATTTGCATTGCCCACATTTAAATCCAACCATCCATAGTTTGGAAAGGAAGGCTCTCAAGATCAGCCTCTGAAATGTCAAGTGTTGAGCCCAATTTGCAACCAGAGGAATAATCAAGTGAAGAGAAACCAGACCAAAGGTACTTATAGCTCCATCTTCAGTAGTGGCAAACAGAGTCCACTGAATAGCTCCATTCACTGAGTTGTCTGTATTTTAAAAATGCTGTTACCAAACCAATACGCTCAACTTCAGTGGGATGTAATGGACAATAAACAACAAAACAAAAAATTTATTTATATGTGCTGGTGCTAATCTCACTTTTAAAAGTGCTTCATCCATTCTTAGCAAGAGATCTCTCAAATTTCAAAAATACACAGCCAAAATCTTGCCAGGCACTAACTAGCTATGTCTTTGATTGCACTGTTTGCAAATCTGTAACATCGTTTCTTCCATCTGTTCTGCAGTTTCCCTCTATACATTCCATTTTCAAAATGATATAAATTGCTTACAGATTTGTTCCAAAGTCCTCTTGCAAAGAGGTCTTTCAGCATACTGGCTATTGTGGACAATACTGTAAAATTCAGATGAAAATAATAGAGCATTGCATAGGAAAAAAAAATTAAGAGGAGCTGATAGGGTTTTCAAAGGAAAATTTTAAAGAAATATAGATCACTAACAACTAAGCCACGGACTGCTTCTTCAACATAATGTACAATCAGTTAAAGCTGCTTTGTTTAAAACCCCAATGGAAAAAAACTAGCCAGTATTCAAAAGCAGAATTAATTTCAATTCCACACATTATCTATAATAATTTTATGGTAAAATCATCCATAGTTTCTGAAATCAGAGGGAAAAGTTCCGTTACTATAGGCATGACTCAGCAAAACAGTTCAGAAGTTGATTTTAAAAGGCTCGGATCTCCCTTGGAAGAAGTTCAGAATTATCCATTATTTCAGGTCGGTGATGAGTCTTGTTTTGCTCAACATCCCCTAGATAGGAGCAAACACTGAAATATCCACAATTTTAATATTTTTTTAATATAAAGCCTAAAATACATGCTAACAGTTCACATTACATAAAAATTACTTTTACAGAATTACAAGACTTTTTTGATGCACAAAGGAAATGAGATAACAACTATGTTTCTTTGGGAAAAAAATATTCCTCAGGAAGAATAACATTTACTGCTTTTTTTCACTGGGTGGCTAGTTTGGGTTTTTTTTTGTTTAATTAGCCAAGCATTCAGAATGGGGTCAGATTAAAGTTATTTTTATGGCAAATCCCCTATTAATCTCATTTTAAACCTTGTGTATGTGCATCTCTGTTTGTTTGGAACTCATGTAACAGAGCCAAAAATGAGATTTCGTGTCTGTTATAATAAGACACTACCTTTGCCATTATTGTTCCTATTGCTTAAGCATGGCACTTAAGCCCACAGTTATATCTGAAATGCTAGTAACTCTGTTAGTCATTACTACTGTTACTACTAAGCAGGGGTCTAACACTTCAGAGGGCTCAGTAGCTGAGCAAATCCTCCAAACACTGTTGGAATTAAGTAACATGGTACTGATGAATATAAAATGAATATAGCTCATGATTCTTTCTTCATTTACAAGATGCAGTGAGTCAGAAAAGTAGCACTTTCTGACAGCCTGCTCTGCAGTGAATAGTGAGCACTGAGTCACCAACACCACCCCAGTACAGCATCCTTTCTACTTGATATTTGCCATTCTATAATTAGAACAAAGGACATTCTTGGGACACACCAAAATGCTTTTAGTTAACTTTCTGCTTAAACCCATTTACAGAGTCTTTACAGTTCCTGCCTCAAAAGATAAGGTACACTATCATGACCTGTGCTATCTCCACTTTAGAGACAGACCTATTATTATAAAAGTAAATGCCACCCACTTGCTAGCACTGGAGACTAATTAACTCTGCAATCACTGCTTACCAAAGAGGGTAAAAATCACACTTGCCTGTACAGCAGCTATCCTAGAAAATCAACTGGATTAGATAATACTTTATCTCAACTGATCCCCCCATTCCTTTTTCTTTCATTTTTTTCTAATTTCAACTTGTTTTGCTTATAACTATACTTTTAATACTGTTTTTTGTAAAAGTATAAAAGTTCTCTCTGTTCAAGAACCCATTTCCCAGAAAAATGCTTCAAAATTCTTCTTATTTGTTCATCCTCTGATTCATTACTTCAAATTTTCTCTTTTACAAGCAAGTCAGCTTGATTTCAATAGATATACTGAATATTGACATTTATATAGGTTCATTAACTACATGGTATTGAAAGGAAATCTTTAAATCCCAAGTATTTAGGAAAAATTTATTAAAATAAAGGCCAGCAACTATAACTTTAACTTGCACTTCACCATCTACATACCTGTTTAAACCAAACTTACTCAGTTTGAGAAAAAAAATCCAAAAGGATGTCAAATAAACATGCAACTCATCCAAAGAAATAAGACCCAGAAAAGTAATGGCCAAGGCTCACAACACCAACAGACACACACCTGGAAGGAAAAACATTAGTTACACCAGCATTAATAAGAATTATGCAGTTCAATTAACTGGAATTGGGAATAATAGCATAAAAAAATTGCAAAAAGTCTCTGAACTGGTTGTAAGCCACAGATGTGCTTTGGAACTTCCAATTTTACTTCTATTACCTTCTGTCCCCAGCAAACAGTGAGCAAATTAGCTTGTCCTGATTCTCGAGAACAACCAGCAGCAGGCAGGGCATGAGTACAAATACTTTAGAACTTCAGTTCTATGAACACTTTTAATGAGAACTCCTTTATTTTTCTATCTTACCATCTCTTCATGTCTAATATTGAAACCTTTTGAAAACCAGAAACGGGTTTTATGCAGGACAAAGCTGTTCAGAAATGGACCCCAGTCACTGTTGGCTTCAATGATCAAGTGAAACACATCTCAGCTACCAACTGAGCTGGTGGCTGGCTGTGAGGAAATCATCTTTCTGTTGTTCTGGTGTTCTGTCCCAGCTCTGTAATACATAAAGAAGCAAGAGAGTTTAAAGCATATCGTATTGCTGGTTTAGCAGGGCTTGCATGGCAGAGCAAAATTGCTAAAATGTCCCTCTGTTGCTACTTTTACAACCTCTTGCTGTAGGGATCAAGTGGAAACAGGGAAGGATGTAAAGGATAAGTGGAGGGATCCAACAGATGGTATGTGCCACCAGCACCACCCTAGTGCAACCCTCTTGTCAGACAGGTTTAGGGGATACAAAAGAGCTTAAAGGAAATGGCATCCCAACAGATTTCCAACAAAAAGCACAACACAGCAGCAGTGTAGGAAGGGAAATTTTAACTATGAGGTTCTGCTTGGCTTATCAAATGTGATAGCTGAAGTCATGCAAGAGTCACCCAGACATGTCAAACTCTTTAGAAGGCCCTGAGACACAAACAGGAATAACTTAGCAATTGTTGACCTGGTATTTTTTAAAACAGAACATATGGCCTGTGAAAGCTTCTTCTTCCTTTGGATCTAGTCCAGCAGTCAGGCAGGTGAGTTCAACCTTGCAATAGGACATCATTTCTGGAGAAAAAGTGATAAAGCTTCCCCTTTGCTGCTGCTGCTCCCAGCCTCTACACAGCCTTTGGTCTGGCACACAGGCTGTCCCCAAGTTCTCCCCAAGAGCTCCAGTGCCCCTAAGGATGTCTAGAGAGTCAAAGCTCCCTGCTCAAAAATCCACACTTTTTTTGGCATTTTTGCATTTCACACACTTGATATTACCAATAAGCCACACCAAGGGAATCACCCCATCCCACAGTTCTTTTATACAAGAGTCAAAGGGGAATCACACACTTATTTCCATTGTGGTAAATTTTGTGGCTAACTGATACATTATTTCATATAGATTACAAATCCAGGATTGCTGTCCTTTCATGGATTATACTAATCAGCATAGATACAAAAGTGACAACAGTAACCATAGCAGCAATAAAACTGCATTTGAAGCATTAAAGAATTGCTGTTTTATAAGATGTTAAAAAGTAAAGGGATCCCTTACTATAGTAATAAACTGTCATTTTGTTCATCAACCCTATTGAAAATTATTCTTTACTGTTCAGAAATATTCCATCATTACATGAATATACAGAAATACTCAATCATTACATGATTGATAACAATAATGGAAGAATCTTTTCAAATTACAGAAATTCCTGATTCAGGCCAGAATTTTATTACATCCTGGAAAATATACTATACAATTTCTTTACTCTTGAAATCAGTTGTGAATTAGTTCTGCTCAGCTAGTTTTCAGTTAGATTTTTAAAAATGCCTATTTTCTGGTAGGACAGAATTGAAAAATTGCAAGAATAAAATGTTTATTTACCTAACAATTATAATAACTAGATTTGCTCTGTCAACTTTGACTTGAGCTAAGTGACAGATGCTGTTTCCTCTATACATGATTATCCAAGGGCACATTAGAGACACTAATTAATAAACAGGGACAAATGTTAGTGGCTAACTCATATAACCAGACCCCGTAAGGAAAATTATAGTTTATTTAATGTTTCACTGAAGCTTATAAGTAATCAATAGCAAATATTTTACTTATGTAAGAACTCAATGTTGTAGACAATAGGATTGGCTTGGGCTATAAATAAAATTTATATTTCAATATTATTGGGTAAGTAATTTCATTACATATTTATACAGCACTAAATACAACAAGGAGTCCATCTAGGTCTGTGAGTGCTATGAAATACTTGAATATATGAAAAACAAGACATTAGAAACAAGCTACTACTATCTAAGTACTTAATTTAAAATAATTTGCTTACTTACACAAACTGTGGGCTTCAGGTTTTTTTCTTGGCATATCTGTAATATTTATTAATTTATAATTAAGAATTTTATTTTCTTTCAAGTTTTTCCCCTACAAAATGTGGTCCCATTTTCTCTTCATGGAACACATTAAGTTCTATTAATACTAATGAGAGTTTAGCCTGTACATTCAGGGAAGGCAAGACCCTTTTATGTTGAACATTTAATTAAAGTTCTTTAAAGAGTTTCTTGTGTGTTATAATGTGCAAATTATTTTCATACCTAACAACTTAAAATCTTGGAGGGAATTAATAGAAGTTGTCATTCTGACCAGAATGTGCATACAAGTTCACAAATAGTCCAGATTCATGTAGCTACAAAATCAGGGCACAGAGAGTGATGTAATTAACTTCTTGAGAGATTTTCACATTTCATCAGTGCACCACTCATAACAGGTTCTCCAAACCATCAGTTATGCCTTATTTGACTGTAATAGACAAGCTGTGTTTGGGGCTCTGTGTTTTCAGCCTACGTCAATGACTTACCAAATATATATTTTCTGATGAACACCTTAATTTCTTCCTTGCAGAATGCTGGCAAGTGTCACATAGCAGAGCTCTTAGCAACAGTGTGTGCACGCACACTGAGTGTTGTAGCAACCAACGACAAAAATAAAATTATAGTGGAAATAAGTAGGTAGGATTGAGTGACACCCAGACAGTAATTGAGAAGGGACAGCTTGGTGATTCAGTGGGGACTGAGCTGTGCTTTGTAAGTTGTTCTTGTGAGGCAAGAAGGACTGCCATTAATCATCCTGAATCCAGGCTGAGAAACCATTCATCTGACTAAATCCTACTCTCTGTTACTGCCTCGTTGTGGGGCTGCAAGGTGGTTATGAGATGTTTGAGGTTTTCTGGAGTTCGGGATATTTTCATTGCTGCTTTCTTCCAAGGGACATTAAAAGATCTTTCCAAGCATCCACTCAGATGGACATTTGCCATATGATCTATGCTCAGGTGTCCCCAAACTGAGCCAGAGGAGATGTAGAGTATGTGTGGGTACACTGGCTGTGTAGTCCTCTCTGTAAAAGAGAGCCTTGGACGGGCTTTAGCGGTTCATTAAAAATTACAGTGCATTCCACATAATTCACAGGCAACATTGTGAGTTTTACTGTTTTGGAGATTTACTGTCCAAAACTCTGCAGCCAGACCATTGCCAGCCTAGGAATTGAGGCAAAGCTGACCTGATAACAAAAGATTTGTTACCTGCATGCGGTGCCACTGAGGCATTTTGAAAACTGCAGGGTGTGGGAAGAAAATCAAAGCGAGGATTAACTCAATCTGCAGACACGCAACATCATATGCAGACATGATAAAGCCTTTCAGGCAATGAAAGAGATTCATCCTGCATAACTGCTAGAGGACTTAAGGAGTGGCTGATGGAAGCCTGAGGGAAGGGAAGAAAAGATGGCCATGTCCTAACATCATTGAAAAATAATGGGAGACTGCAGAAAACACCACAATAATTAGGACTGCCCTATGGCTATGCACCACATCTGATCAAATGTCATTCAGCTGTAACTTTACTCATTGTTTGAGGTGTTAATTAGCAGATTTTGAAGCTATGGATCATAAAATCACACAAGAGTTGACTCCAATTTCACTTGGAAATGCCATGAAAAGCTGTAATAACCATTTACTCCCACCTTGGGGGCTCCCCTGTCCCCCTCCCTTACAAAGCAAAGGGTAAGCAGTCAAAAGGATCTCAGTCAGCAGGCTCAGCACATGAACATCCCACAGTGCTATCTAATCAAATATTTGAGCATCATGCTCTTAAAATTTGCTCAGACTGTGAAGGACATTTGATATGTTTGTTAAATTGTTTGTATCTACTGCTGGCAATTTTTAGCTGTGGATTTACTCTAGAAACTTGACACTGAAAGTGAAGTCACAGGAAATTTGGATGTTGACACTGGCAATAACAGTACTCATTCTAAAGTGGGAATAATAAGGATTATATATATCATTATTATTTGACCAAGTGCTGCTCACCTGAATTCCCACGTGACTGTTCCAATGGGAAAGCTTTTTTCCCCACTTATAATACACCACCTGTTCCTAAGTTGAGACTCCAATTATTTATTTTCAGCTCTTTTTGAATCGGTAGCTAATCTAAAAGCAAATATGTCCTTTAATTTTGTTTCTGTGTGAGAGCTGGGAAGTTAAATGTTGACCAAATATAACTGCCAAAACTAATAACATTTTAAAACATTGACATAAGGGAAAGGAATAGGAAACCATTAGGACACATCCCTTAACCACACTGCAAAGGACAGAGGAGAAAGATAAAGTGTTTGAATTGGACAAAACAGGCCCAAGCTCATCTCCTCACAGTGTACTAGCCTTTTCTCTTCAAGCAGGAAGGGTACATAAAAGAGATACATGAAGATTACAGTATCTGTGATAGAAGAATTTGCTAAAAAGGTGCCCAAGCTTATCACTTATTAGTGTATCCTTTCACATGTAAACTCATAGTGATACATATACAATTATCCCTTTAACTACTGCATTCACAAATCTGTTTGCAGAATAAGACCTTATTCTCTACAAATTAAACACAGTCCAATGTTATTTTTTGATAAAAACTCCAGGAAGTCTGAAGGCTGCTACACAGCCTACCCAGCCTTCACCATGTGACATAAGCTGTCTCTGTATAGCACCACAGCCACGTTATCCTCTGGAAGACAAGGGGAAAGCAAAATTCTCCTCTTTCCCCATCATGCATACCATTTCCTCTAACAAGGACAGTGTCTCCTTTTGAAGTTTGATTTACAGGTGCTATAGAGCCATTGTGCTGACTGCATGTCAGTCTCCAAGGAAACAGGTAGCAGATATATTCTAGAAGCATCCCAAGAAGAAAAGAAGTGTTATCAAAAGTATTCTCAGAATAACCTCTGCTATGAGTAGAAGCAGAGTTCAAGGTCTTCTCTTGAATGGTTGAAGAATGCTGTGTTCAAATAAAAGGCTCCTAAGGAAATAATACCAGGTCAAGCTGTAGATGTGGCAGTTGCACAGTCTCCATTTCTGAAAGAGTAGGAGATTGAAAAATAATCTACTTAAAGTTTTAGAAAATCTTAATATTTGTTATACATCAGTCAAATTTTAGGTTGGCCTCTCCCTACTTAGCACTTTGTGTAATACATTGTCTTTTTGCTGCAATTACACTTCTCAGCCCAATCCATACCTGCTTGCCCATCTGTATTTAAAAGCTGATGCTTAACCTCTGCTAGATTTTATATCACTAATTTAGAAGACTGCAGCACAAGATATTGCATCTCAGCCAACTCTGCAGCCCTCTGCTCCCAGGAGCCAAGCAGACAGGTGCCCTACAGCTAGGACAGACACCCACTGTAGAAGTAAGACTCTTTGTTGGAAAAAGCATCACATCAAAGTGTGCACTCCCATGATCATTAAAAATCGTCTGTGGCATTTCTAAAGTATGTAGGGTAGAAACAATGTCATACTTGAATTTTAAGTGAGGAAATAAATTCCCCTCTAAGTTCCCATCTGAAAAAGGTATGCTTCCTTTTTTGTCTTAAGTAAGGATTAATTTATCTTTGTGAGAGCTTTTTCCAAGAAGAGCTGAACTAATCCAAATCTAAAGTTATTAAAGCATTTTAGGAACACATGAAATTATTGGTATTAAATAATATGACATTTTAATTATTGTTGCTGTTGTACTGAATGTTAGAAAAAACATTCTTCTCAACACTGAAGCTCATGTTCTCTATGAGTGGCACAGTTCAGCACAGCCAAACAAAAGACTACAGCAAACAAAGCAAGTAAAAAGAGAAAAGAATGCCGTGAATGGATGAATAGTTTTGTTCCCAGCTTGGATCAAAGTTGACCATGCTAATTCCAAACACTTCCACAAAATAATTTACAGTAGTTTCACGAATACAAGCCGCACGGATTATAAGCCGCACCCCCGGTGCCTCGACAATGTTGCTGTCTTTGTCAATAGATAAGCCGCACCCCGAATATTAGCCGCACTTTCGTTCGTCGCGAGAATCCGTGCGCAGCTTTCACAAATTGGCCAATTAGTAACAGGATCGCGGCATAGCGGGCTTTACTGGCTCGGGGCGGGGCCAGGAAGGCTCGGCCCGCTCATGGTTGCCGACGGGGCCGGGTGGCCCAGCTCAGCGCCACGGCTCGGCGGGGCTGGCCGGGTGGTGCTGCCGCCGCCGCCGGGCTCACTGGCCCCCCTCTCCCGTCAGCACCGCCCCGCTGCCGCGTTCGCTCGCCCAGCTGGCAGGGCTGCCGCCGCCGGGCTCGCCGCCCGCCCCGCTGCCGCTTTCGCTCGCCCTGCGCCGCGCCTCGCGAGCGCCGCGCCTCGCGAGCGCCGCGCCCGCCCCGCGGCGGCGCTTTCGCTCGCGGCGGCGCTTTCGCTCGCGGCGGCGGCGCTTCGCTCGCGGCGGTGGCGCTTCCGCGAGCGGCGGCGGCGCTTCGCTCGCGGCGGCGGTGCTTCCGCGAGCGGCGGCGGCGCTTCGCGAGCGGCGGCGGCGCTTCGCGAGCGCCGCTTTCGCTCGCCCCGCTGGCAGGGCTGCCGCCGCCGCCGCCAGGCTCGCCGGCCGCCCCCTCCCGTCTGCACCGCCGCCGCGTTTCCTCGCCCTGGCCGGCACTGCAGGCCCCCGCACCGCCGGGCTCCCCCACGCTGCTGGCCCCGATTCTACTGGGCTTCCCCCGCTGCCAGGCAGCCCCACCCGCCGGCCTTCCTGCTTCTGCCATGCTCCCCTGCACTGCTAGCCCCAGTTCTCCCGGGCTCCCCCGCCCTGCTGGCTCAGGCTCTGCCGCCCGCCCCCACACTGCTGGCCCCGCCTCTGCCAGGCTTTCCCACCTCTGCCGGGGCCGGCCGGGCTCCAGCTTGGCTTGGGGCTGCCGCGGGCTCTCACTTCCGTGTTGGCAGCTTTTAGAATTTTGTTAATAGATTAGCCGCCCCGGAATATTAGCCGCACTTCCGGGTTTCCACCAAAATTTTGGTCAAATTGGTGCGGCTTGTATTCGTGAAATTACTGTAATTTCATTTTATCAATAAGCTGCAACTTCATAACCCTCTCTGCCCAAGTGTGTATCTGGACACTTGCAAGAAAACATCTGAAGACTGAAGAAGGAAGATGTAGGCATTAGCAAAGTTCAAATATTACAGTGAACTAATGGCACTGATTAGGAGATGAAAACAGTTAAAGACATTTTTCAGAGAAAAAAAGCAGTTAAAGTAATCAAATAAATATTGCTGGCAATATATTTTCTACTACTAAATCAGAAAAAAAAAGCATGTAATAGACTTAAAGTCTCATTTGCCCCTGTTGTACTGCTAATCTTCACCTCTCATAACTATGAATCCTTAGGATACATATAAGCAACAACTTCAATCACTCTCATCAACAGAGAAAATGAAGCTGTTGCAATATAACAACACAGCCAATGTGTAATTTTCTACAGCAATTCTACCAGACCCAGAAATTAAACAACTCTAAATTGGTACCATGGAACAAGAGTTATCACTTTCTGTAAAAAGTAAAAGATTGTTTTACCAAATAAAAACCATGCCTGCATCTTAACCTAGCTTATATTTTCTTCTCAGAATTGGCAGGAGGACAAAACAGTATTGACAAGACAGTCCTGCCAATACTTGTTCCCAAATCACCTACCTTGCAGGACATCTTCTGCAGTTACCATTGCATTATTCTCCCATTATGAAATATGATTTAACACAACATTGTGCAACACGAGAATGTTTTCAAATCCCTGTGCTACTCTTTTGTATTCCTTATTAAATTTGTCCTGCATTTGCCATATCAATAGACCTTTGTTATTTGATATTAAAACATTTTAGGTAAACACAGATATATTTTTCTATTGATTTCTACATCCCATGTGAAAACCAGATTAAATTTACAAGATTCCACCAAATGTTAACACTTCATGTGATATTTTATGCTCAAAAACATGCATCCAAAGTAGACAGCAAAGACACACTATTAGAGATAAAATAGCAAAAAAAAAAAATATTCAAAAGCTTTATCATCAAGATTCGCATCAGGTTTTCTTCTTCTCCTTGGAAAACCTTTTTCAGGTAAAGAGAGATGTGATGAGACTTTGATATTCATATACATAACAGCATCAATGTATAGAATTTTACTTGATAGAAAACACAAGTCCATCTCACCAGAACAAACACACCGGGAATTGGACACGCTTGTTTAGAATCATGCCCAAGTGGGGAAAGCATAGAAGATCAGATATTCACAGGGCCTAATCTACTAGAACAGCAAATACATTCTGAGAAATTGCCCATTCCTCCTCTATCTGAAAGGTGATCAAGCCTTCAAATATCAAAGGAATAAAAGAGCAATGTGCAAATTTACCAAACTCAAATTGTAAGATCTCTAGCGAGGGAGACAAACAGGGAGCAGAAAGCAATTTTCATCATCTGGCAAGGATGCAGATTTGTGTCAATATCTGAAAACATGCTCATCACAGTATGAAGAAATAAAAGAGTATTAGTAGTAGTTTACTCATTACAAGTTGCTCACCAAAGTGAATGATCCAAGTCATCTAAAGAACAGAGCAAAAGTTAATTTTCAAAGAAACCACAAAAAGGTTATATGAAATTATCCTCATTAAGATCCATTAACATTTTAAAATAATTGATAGCTTTATGCAGAGAAGCACAAGAGATATACTTTTCAAACTGTAGTGATGAAAACATAATGAGCAGATTTTGTCTCCTGCTATGGTATGCAATACAATACTGGAGGGATAATGAGTGTTCCTTCAGGCATCTGACCATGTGTAACAGAAAATCCTTTTCTATTCAAGACAAAAGATCTGAGAAAAACCCAAGTCATTCTCTAGATGAGTTAACTTCTACTTAAGATGTTTAGTTAATAATTTCAGTCCTTCTCCATGCCTTTACCAATTAAAGGAGAATAAATTTCTGTTGCAGTTCCATTGTTAGTTCAAACAAAAAAGCCTTAATTCTTGACCATGTATTGAAGCTGAAACCCCAAGTGCAACAAAACTCTCATTGGATAATCTAATACAATGCTTAGAATGCTTTTAAAGCTGTTGATATTGAGCAGTGTATCTTGATTAATCATAATAATGTTTTAATTTTTTTATTGTGGAATTCAAATGAAAGAATTATCTTCACAGTTACAACAGTAATTGTGCATAGCAGTCATAAAGTCAGGATAAGATTATGGATAATTTGAGAACAATGTGAAATTACTCCAGAAGTTACGCTAGGCTTGTTTTCTCTGTTTTAGATCAGACTGTTTAGAGAACCAATCCTAATAATGGAAAGATGCATGTTACTAAAATAAATAAATAAATAATATCTCTAATCACTATAATAGAAGGCAATGCCTTTGTTATCTTAATTGTACAACATATTGAACAATATGTCTAATACTTAAATGAAAGGGAAATAAAAATAAATCCAAGAGAAACTGGTGTGGTTGGTATGAACATCTGCTGACTTCTATATAGGCGCTTAGTTTTACTGACACTTCCCACTACAGTTCCTAAAAAACTGACATGATAATTATTTAAGCTGAGACTATAACCATTTTGAATATATTTATTTCCCTTTATTTACACAGATTACACATCCTGACCAAAACAACATGCTAAGTGATAAAACTGGTTTCTGGAAAAGAGATGTGAAGTTGCTGAATTTAGTTTAGTACCAAGATTTTCAAAGGTTGGAAGAATGATCATAGGATCCAGTTAATTTTGAAATCAGCTGTTTATGCTCAAAGCAATCACTACTAAAATCCTACATTGCCTGCTACAAATATTAATAGCAAACGGAGTAGGTCCTCCCCAGCTTTGTGAAAGAGGAGCATGTGCACAGCCAGTACAACGGGAGAACGTGACTTTTGCCACACTAGGTCAAGGGTGACATTTGAGTGGGATCAGAAGCAGTGTCCCATTGGGAAACCAATTTTCAGAAAACAGGAATCTCTTCTCCCTCTTTTGGACCCATCAAGTTCATGTATGCAATAGTCTTTCTATTTCAGGACAAAATAATTTAATCTGAATAGAATAACTTCTGAAAACCGAACAACTATGTAACACAAATGAAGATCAAAACAAATTTGCTGTTCCATTTCCTTTTGTTTCCAAGCATTAACCTTCCCTCTTTCCAGTTCAGCCTACAGCATCACCCTCATCCCCATTTCCTGGGAGGAAACTGGAGAGCCAGCTTCACTATGCCAATTCAGTTGAAGAAATCTGGCTTCTCATTTTCTTCCTCCATGAACAAATGTATCAGTCAGTGATCAGCCAGGTTAGCAGACACCTCTGTAAACAGAGGTACAATCCTCTGAGGACTCAGAAAATACACTTGTGTTGTAACCTCTTGCCCAAGACAGCAGGTACAGCAAATTTGATTTTCACAGATGAGCAAAGAAAAGAAAGACTGATATCATCAGCATATAATGTCAACAGAGTGCCCTTGTCAACAGAAACAGGGCTGTAATTCCCATGTTTACAATGGAAAGTAATGGACTGACCATTTAAGAAACTGAGCTCACAAGTATACAAGAAGTAGATTTCCCATTTTATTTTCTGTCTTTACCCCCTCACTGTCTGAATTTCTTGAAATGAATTTTTTACATATATATATTTTTACATCTGTTGGGATTTTTTTAGGTGAACATTTGAAAACATTTCATTCATCAATTGAAATCTACTTCTTGAAAATATATGACAAAAGCCAACTCCTATTTGAAAAGACACACTGTGTCTGTGATGTAACATTAAAGCACAATGTTAAGATCTTTCAGATTAACTGAGATGCTTTAAATCTCCCCACAAGCTTTTAAAGAAATTTTAAAAGGATAAACCTAAGCATGTGTAATGCTTTAGATTTCAAAGTTGTTTCTTCTAAATCACCACTTATAAGTCATCTAAGTACAATGTCCTGACTTTTACTTCTATTTCTATTCCAGTATTTTTATAGAGTTTTAAAAAATTTATATAATAAATTTTATTTCCACTTCATATTTACTGAATGTTTATCATCATTTTTAATGCTGAAATGCATTTTACTGCTCCTCTGTTACCTACAAGAAAGAAAACCAGAAAAATTAAAACTGTCACTATAAAAACTTCAGCGATCTCTCAGTTTATAAACATTCTTATAAACATCTTTAATTTTACACTTCATTCGTGTTCCAGGTGGTGTTAATGGGCTCCTCTGATGTGTGCATGGATCCTGCATGGTTGGATTTATCCCCTGACCTACACATTTGCAACTGTGGCTCATGAAACATCTAGCACAGATGAAGGACAGCAAAGCTTTTGTTCCCAGATCACAAGACCAGTCACAAAATAAAGGAGCCAGCTCTAATCCTATCCAAGGAATTAGAGCTTCATAATTTTTTTTTAAAAGGTCTGCAGCATCTTCCCCACTTGTTCAGGGAAGGGAGACTTTTGCTGGAATGAAATAAAATGTGGTAGAGGTGGTGGAGAGAGCTGTGTGACACCTGAGACTACCTGGGAAGTTGAACAGCTCCAGTTCTGATGGGCAGGGTATTCTTTGGGAATTCAAGGGAGGACAAAACTTACAGAGCACAGATCTTCCAAGTACCTCAACTACTCTCTCAGGACTGGCTATGCTTCATTCCTCTCTGCTGGCTTTATTTTGTTGCTGGATGTTTAAGAGTTAAAGGTTGAAATAAATATTCATGCAAGTGATGCATTTCATTAGTTGCAAAAAACTTCAAGAATCCACTCAGAAATCAAATAGATACAGCTAGGAATGTACTAAAAATGTTAATGACATGATTCTATCCTTTTTACAAGTATCAAAAGCCAAATACTGTCTTTTGTTTAATTACAAGGTATTTAAATTTGGGTTGCATTTTCTCTGTATTTAAGTCTAACCAGATAATTAGATATAATTTTTTTGTAAATAAAGAAATTGAGGCAAAAGGCTTACCTACCCAGGATAGCTGTGAAAGAGTTATTAATACAATGTACTAACATGTCAATCCTACAGATTTTCATCTCACAAAGAATATCCTTGTATAAGAAATACACTTGAGATACCATATGACTATTTCCTTTCTACCACGAAACATCAGGTACTCTTTCTGTATCAGCCATGAAGTGCATCTGCCATTTTCTTCAGATTTCCACATCTTCATCCAAATTGCATCAACCCATCTGTTACTAAAATTTTGGGTTATGTTATCAATAGCATGTATAAGAAGTTATGCACACAAATTCCTGCAACACAAAACGATCCAATGCCCATAAGAATATTAAGATATTAAGAATTATTGGCAATGTGGCAGTCTTATGTATCTTAGGTTCCACAGATCTCTCAGATTTTTTTCTACAAAACTTGAGAAATAGGAACTATAATACCTTTCACATTGAAAAAAAATGGGAAAACCTACACTTTTTTTTTCAACATAAAACTGTAACTGTCATTTTCACAACAAAGACAGGCAATTAATAAAAGTAAAAATGTTTGTAATAGCTGGAACAAAACCACCTGTCCTAACAGTACAAGTTCTTGCTGTAAACTGGTCTCATAAAACACTTAAAACTTGTATTTGGCAACTACCAAAGCAAAATAAAAAACACCCTAAACTTTTACACATGAAAGAAGTCTCAAGTTTTCTACACCTATATGCATCAGAATATGCAAAATATATTTTATTATTTCAATATATCATTTGAGTCTAATAAAACAGAAAACATTTGTTACAGATACTACATAGGGACCACATTTTTTAATAGTTGTGTGCATTACCTATGCCCAGAAGGTACACGAAAGAAGCAAAACCCCCCACTCCACATTTACAGTATGCATTCAGACATGTCTGGCTCTACTCAGAGAAATTTCCTCATAATGGTATTGGTACACAGATGGAGAACTTCAGTGTGAATAAATGGAGGAATGCACTGGGGAAATGTGACATTTTCCAAATGCATATAAATTTCTAGATGGGAAAGACTATTTTTTTTCCCCTGTAAGGAAGATATAATTATATGAGATCCTTGGTAAATATTCTGGATCTGACCTCTTTCCAGCAAAAGGTAATAGAATTAAGCCCAGGCTTATAAGAGGCACTAATTAGTACTGTCCAAGGTAGACTTTTCTTTTTCAGGTTTTTTTCATGGTGTTATCTGGGCGTCTCTGACAACTTGGTGCAGGTCCTGGTGGCCAAAGCACAAGTATTCAGTACACAGTAATTTCACGATTATAAGCCGCACCATTTTGACTAAAATTTTGGTCCGAACCCAAAGTGCGGCTTATAATCAGGTGCGGCTTATATATGGATAAAGAACGAAAAGTTGCTGTTTTAGTTTGGAGGACAGGTGTCTGCTGAGAAAGGCAGGAACTTCTCTTTGAAATGGAGAATGTAAACTCCCTCTCTCCAAATTATTATAATTTTGAAATCAAGGAGCTTTCAGGTAAAAATATGGGAATTAGGAATAACAGTTCTTTTCTAGGGAAATCAAAATAGAAATACAGTAGTACAAAGAAACAAACTCCAAACCCTGACAAAGTCAGAGTACAACCTGACACCCCATCAAGTAGGGTGTTGGTAGCAGTCCCATTCCATGGTGGCTGCATCCTCCTGCAGTGACAGATGTGATTCAGTTGGAGCAGTGCTCCTGTACAAGATGCAGTTTCCCTCCGGAGGTCCAGTGGTGATGTGGAGAAATCTGGTTTTCCTCTGGAGTGCAGTGGAGAAAGGGGCTACCTTAGTGTCCCAAAACCTCTGTTTTTATCTTGGTAAGAAATGTTGAGCTCTTCCCCCTGGCTGGAGCAACTCCCAATGGGATGCAGTAATTTTATCAGTCACACAGTGGGACTCAATGGGCCATTAGCAGACAATGACTCTCTGGAGGAAGGATGGGGTGTGAAAAGATAAAGAACAATGCCCAACCTGGTTTCAATGGATGGCCCATTAGCAGAATATCTGCCATTGAGATAAGGATCACTGCCCCCACCCTCAACAGATGGTGATAGAACAGATACCTTTTATCACACTCTGTATTGTAACATGCGGCTTATAATCAGGTGCGGCTTATATATGGACAAAGAACGAAAAAGTTGCTGAAACCCAGAAGTGCGGCTTATACTCAGTGCGGCTTATAATCATGAAATTACTGTAATTTTGCATGATCTAAGATGAGATGTCCTGCTGCCCGCTCCTTTTCAAGGGGCAGAGGGCCCTCTGTCTTGGGATGTATTTGTCACCCTCTGCTGGTGATCTGAATGCCAAAGCCATTCAACTTACCTTGAGGGTTAAGGAAGTGACTCATATCCTGCGTGGTGACTTGAGGAAACCAGCCCCTGCTGTTGAGTTATTCACGGGTTTAGGTCTTCAAAGAGACAAGAGTAGTTGTTGGTTGCTGTAAAGTTGCTTATTGTTGAAGCGCATCAGTCTTAAAGGCAAAGAGCTCAGAATATCAAAGTCCATGTTAATGCTTTTTGGCATAGAGGCTTGAGCAGTATTATTATTATTTCTTCTTCTTTTTCTTTTTCTTCTCTTGCTCTTCTTTTCCTGTTATTCTTCTTCTTTGCTTCTCTTCTTCTTTTCCACTCATTCTTCTTCTTTTCTTCTCTTTTTCTCTTCTTCCTCTTCTTCTTCCATGTGTGAGGTGGTACTGATGATGATGGTGGTGGATGTCTTTTTCTCCTCAATACAGGGGCTTTTAATTCATAAATCATCCAATGAGCTAAAAACACAAACCTAAAACATTCCTTCTAAACCTATTAGAATTCTGGTTCTATAATACAAAAGTGGTGTTAATTCTTACGCACATCTCACACATATAGCCCTATCTATTCACATAAATAGTTCTGTCTGCTCTAGCCAGAAAATGTAAGTAGTGCTCTTACTATGCTTCCATTATGTCTGGGGCTATATTTTTGAACTTTCAACCAGGCCTGAACCTTACACTAGATTCTAGGACTTTTTACTCTCATAAGGCACTTAAAGCATTTTCTTACTTAAAACTAAGACTTCTACTTCATGTCTATGTGACTTAATAATATTCCTACTTACTCCAAACTAAAGCTTACACTTCTACTTCATGTCTGTGTGGTTTAATATATTTTTATTTCTCTAAAGGTTTTAATTCAGTCCCTGCACTCTTCTCTCTCTGAGGGACCCAGAAAGTCTCCTGTTTCACACAATCCAACACCCTGCCTTCAGGAGTGACTCCTTGTGGGTAGCTGCCAAAAGGGAAGCTGCAGCTTGTCGAACTCAGGGCAGCCTGACCTCCACCTTCAGGTGTTCTGGGAAGTGAAGCTCAGTGGAAAGGCTGAGCTCTGTCACTCTGTTCCTCTAGCTATAGCTTGTTTTTTAATTTTTAAAGAATTAATTATTATTAATTTGTAATAAATGTTTTGTTCAATGCTTTGTTAAATGTTTCCTATTAAAAAAAAAAAAGACAAAAAAAGACTAAGTCTTCTTAATTTAAAATTACTTAAAATAACAGCCTAGGAAATTTCCTTCAATTGAATAACCAAAGATGTCTGACATAGCGTCCAAGAAGTAACTTTCTGCAGTTTATAATACTCATTTGGATTAAAATTGGCCTAAATGTCTCCCCATTTCATGTTTATTTGGTGTTTTGAAATTAGAATTTTATAAATTTTAGTAAAATATGAGTTGGTCAAGAAATGCAGGGCTACTTTTTCCTTCCTCAGCATGTCTCAGTCGCCAACTGCTGAGGTTTAGGCTTTTAAACTTTAGCATATAAAGCATCAGTATGACATGGCTTTTGGTTCCCTGCTGAAGTGTACTCACTGCTTCCCAGAAAATCATTAGATGCCATTGTAGCTCACTCTATTATTGCAGGATTTTGCTGTCAACTGGGTAGGAGGAAAGGAAGTGAAAAATCCCAGAGCCACCTATTGTTTCTCTAATTTTCATCAGTTGATCCCTGGTACCAAATGCTTCTGACTGAACGAATCTGAGATCTGCAGAACCAGTACATTTTCCATATTTAGGCCCTGGTTTTAATAGTTTAATGAAATGCTTAACTTCTGCTCTGTTGCAATAAACACTTCATGCACAGCTACTTTCTAAGGCTCCTGTTGTTAGGGATGATTACAACAGAAGGATTAAAGGAGATGACATTTTAAAATGCTCTATTAGTCCCTCACCTAGTCCACACCTTACAATAAAGGACAGATAAGGACGAGGGGTAAGAGTCACAGCACTGTGACTTTCTGCATAGACACTGGCTACCTGCTCTGCTGCCCTTTGTGCCACACTCTCCAAAATCAAATCACAGCACTGCTTTGACCACAAGCCCCAGCTGGTTTATGGCACATTATCCAAGTCTCCTAATGCTGATTCATGGTGAATGTGCTTCATTTGCTGCCTGGATGTATCCTCGGACAGATAGTGAGGGAGGAGTGAAATCTGCTTTATGCTAGGCTGCATTTTGCTGTAAAAGTAATCCCAGTGAAATGGGAGCAGTGTGAGATTATGAATGCCAGGCATGATGGATGGACACTCGACAAGCAGAAGAAAAGGCATCAGCACTAGTGCCATGGAGGAGAGTGCTCTAAACCAAATGGCAGAATTTAGTCCACATATAGGTCCTCTATAAAGCTTTGGAGGAGTTAGTATTTAATTAACAAGCCATTAAAAGGTTTTGCTAGCTCTTTTAGAAGTGTAATGAGATGAAACAAAATTACCCAATAAGCAATAAAAACAAACCTCCTGTATATAGACAGAAATATTTAAAGACAAAGGTTAAAAGCAACACTTCAGTCGCTACTTATACTAAAACTAGAATTGAAATGAAGTTAAAATTGTAGAACTATTTCTGAGTACACAAATAAAAAGTGTCTGACACATGGGTTTAGCGGCACTGAGAATTATGGTTTGGGCATGTAAGGAAGGCAGAGAAGAGAATTTTGGAAAAGGGATGAAAGGTAGCCATGAACATCAAAGACTATGACCTGTGATTAAAAGAAGCTTTAAAGCTAGCAGACAAATGTGACTTGTTAGGGTAATAACAGATCAAATTTTTCTTACACTTGCACTTTTATAAAGACTTTCTACAGCACAGCAATGTCATCTTAAAACCTCATGTTTCATGTCCCAAGCAATCTGCTTTAAAGCCCTAAGAAGAGCTTTAATGTGGAGCAGTCTTTCAAAAGAAAGAATAAAATATATATTTTACAGCTTCCATAAAGTCATTGTGCTATAGTTTGTCTTAATGCAAATTGGAAAGTTTAGGTATCCATTGAGATGCTCCAAAAGTCAGATGAAACCTGCCTGTTCAGACAGAAAGTCAAAGAGCACATCAATATTAGACATTCTTAAAAAAATTAACTTGTATTTATCTTAAATTACAAATGGGTCACGTTGTAGTAAATATGATCACTTTCCTGTTTCTTTATCATCTCCTCTCTCATGTTGCATTGTGTTTTTCCAGATTATTCTGTTTAATGAAGCAGAGAATCATCTGCATTATACATGCAATGCCTTCCTTCTGTTTTTCAATAACACTCCTTCCACTGGAGCCTTGAGTGTGCTGGTTTTGGCTCAAAGCAGTGGGTATGGGTCTACTTTAGATTTGTGCTGAACACAGTGGTGATGACACAAGAGATGTTTTTGTTATTGTTGAGTCAAGGCCTTTTCTGCTGCTTGCAACACACCAGCAATGAGGAGGCCGGGAGGAATTCAAGGAGTTGGGAGGGGACACAGCCAGGACAGCTGATCCCAGAGATGTCCCAGACATGGAGTCATGCTCAGAAAGATGTTTTCCTCCCCAAATAACCCTCACACAATGGAGCCCTGCTTTCCTGGGGATGGCCAAACACCTGCCTACCCAGGGGAGGCAGGGAATTAATTCCTTGTGTTGCTTTACCTGTTAAACTGTCTTTATCTCAACCTATGAGTTTTCTCACTACTATCTAACACAAAGCTATACACAAGCCTGTACAGTGTCTATAACGTAAGACGCCTTCTCATAATGAGAACTTACTCTGTTATTTTGTTTTTAACAGAGTTCTTCAAATATTTATTCCAAGTGGCTTAAAAAAGTTCAGCAGCACATTTTGAATCAAACACTGGTGAGTCAACATTGTTTTCCACATCACACATCTTTGAGTGTGCAGTTTTTGATTATCTGGATCTTATAACTCATTTTGTAGCAATGCTAGTGATGTAAATAATGAATTGTATCTCTCTGGAGAAAACGCAACATGCAAAGCATAAAACCTAAGTAAAGGCCTTATTCTAAACACAGGTTCTAGGTCTGGGTGAGAGGGAATGCACACCTAAAGAGTCAGCAAAGCCTGCTTATCACCAGATGTGCTGCTTGTATGGACAGACAGAGCCTGTCCCTGGAAGCCCACAGAGCTCCTCACACAATCTGTGCCCACTCTTCAGCCACATTATTCTCTCAGCACACACAGAGCTGAGCACAAGATTATTGCCTCTGCTGTGCCTGTGTCTTTGTTCTCCTTCAGCTCATCAGCCTGCCAGAATTCCAGAGCTTCAGATAAGAGATTTTGAAATCTCCCCTTCTTTACAAATGACACATGCTAGAGAGCTCCCTCATTTCCATCTCATGCCACCCCAAATCTCTTTCCACAAACAGCATATAGTATGGAGTGTGGACAACGTTATTCTTTCAATCTTATGGTGACAGTGACTTGTAGGAAAAAACACTGGAAACATTATAAATAAGACAGCTCTGTTTACAGTCTTTATGGCACTTCAGGACAAAACATTAAAAGTAAAGTTCTAAAAGATCAAAAACAATAAAAGATGATTAAGCTGATTCACTAAGGGGGGTAAAAGTTGCAAAGTTTTTCTTCTTTCCTTGTGTGAAGTCAGCACATGGAAATTCCATGCCTGTAGATTAATTTTTAAATAGTTTTCTTTTACTCTGATAGCACTATCTTTAACAAGTAGTCCTACTAGAGTTTTGCTGCTTTTTCCTTCTGCACACAGCATTAATTTTTTTTATCTAGAAGTAATTTCTAACTTTCCTTCAGACAATATTTTCTCCCTGTCAATTACATTTTCATCCAATGAAAACATTAAAAATCAAGTTTAGATTTGAGGCTGCTGACAACTGGAGAAAAAAATTCCATTATAGGATACCTGCCAATGTAGAAGACAATAAAACTTGATTTATCCATTCTTATTCTCTCCAAATTCTATAAGTTAGGGTAAGGCATGGAATGAATTAAAATAGAACAATTAAATCCTAGTATTTAAGTCCCCAAAGAAGAGACACTAGACCTATTGCCATAACATTTACAGATTAATAGTACAATAATTCCTACCAAAAACCTCCCATCTCTTAGTATCTCAGGGAATATCTCTTTGCCAGCTCACTGGACCTAGACCTTTAATGCCATTTCACTACTGGCTGATATTCAGTCATTTAGCATAGGAAGATGAACAAACCTATTGCAAACCTGTCACATGTGCTGTGTCTCTTCAGCTGTACAGTTTCATCCATCAGCTCAAATTTAAACCTGCAGACTGCTTTCAGTACAATCATCAAGAAACTGAAGACAAAATATAAAAAGCATCATCTCATGCCACCACTATTTCACAATATCCACTAGGGCTAAAACTCTGCTTAAAAGAGATGTCAGTTTTCAAAATACATTGTTTAGAGATGGTGGAGGAACAGGAGCAGAACTGGCAGCAGCACCACAAAGCAGAACTGCCACCCCTGCTTAGCTGCACTTCAAAGCATCCTCAGGAACCAAGACAAAGAGCTCTGCAGCTGATCTCAGCATCCCCTCCACACCTACCACGTTAAAAAACACATTAAGTTTTCTATATCACTAAACCTTAGAATTCTACCAAGTTGGATAAACATTATGCAAACACTGTACATTTACAGCATATGTTCATAGAAGGTTAAGCCCTGTTGAGAAGTACATATTTAGCTGTGAATACACATACACAATTACAGAATAGGTACTCCAAGCACTAAATTATGTTGCATACTAAGTAGGGAGACTAGTTCTTTCTGTAAACAGTTTTCATTCTGTGCTAGAGAAAAACATAAAAGGAAAATAAATGTTTAACAGACAGTTCTACTGAATTCATTCAGTGACAAAAAAGCAAAATGCAAAAAACAAATATGATGGCAATGCTTCAGGTGTACTGAAATTAGTTCTAACAGGAGCCAATTCTCAGAAAAAAATCTCCGGATATTTTTAGTATCTTTGTTACCCTGTAGCTGTACAAACTGTAGAAATTGTGTATGCTGCCATATCCTGTCACTTTTCAAGTGTAGCCCTACCCTCACAGACAAATTCCTAAAGCTCAGGCTGCCCTCTTGCTTTTCCCTGCTTTATCAGAAGGGAGCAGAGCAGAGGCATCATTTGAAAGTTTCCCTGGGGTTTGTGACCACAAGATGTGCCCCTACCTACCCTGTTGCAGCTGCAGGACTGAAAGCTTGAATTTCTGCTCACTTTTGTCCCCTGCAGAAGAAGGAACATGTCTTATTCACCATTAGAAATCCTCATCCATCCCCTCCTGCAAATGAAAGTGGGTGCTGTTATGGAAGACCCCCAAAACTGCACTTGTAAAGAAAAGAGATGTGAGACAGCAAGCAGGACACAGGTAGATGAAAATTTGGTGCTAGGAATCACAACCAGATTTATAAATAACTGGCAGCTTTTCCAGCTAGTGTTTGTTTTTAGTATACATAAATATGCAGGTTAAAAAAAAAGGACTTTCGATATCTTGAATAATAAATATCACCTACTGAAAGGGATGAAAAACACTTTCTCCTGCAAATTACTCACTAGGCTACTTAACTGATGGCTAGTGATTGCCCTCAGCCTGTGTACCTATGGAAAGATAGGCAAGCAGGTACTAATAACTCCTCCTTCTCCTTCATTCTCTTTACTTTGTCATATTTTTCACAGGCTTCTCCTTTTCTCTCCCGTGTTTCTTGCACAGCCCTAAGTGGAAGGCAAACCAGATAAAGATTGAGTTCAATGTTTGCCTCCACTTGGTTAAATTTACTTGGAAATCTGGCAAAATAAGTATGACCCACTTCAGTCACTGCTGCTGAGCTATGATTTAACAAAGGACAAGCATAAGAGCAAAGAATATTTATTTAAAATTAAGTAATCCCCATAGAGTTTTGTCCTTTTGGCAATAAGGGGGGTGTATACCTCGGTAGGACAATGACCACTTAATGAAAAAATAAACACAAAAATGACCATTCTAAGAAATATTTATCAAGCTCCCACTGAGAATACTTGTCCACCAAGAAATGCCCACGTCCTTTCTCATGCAAGGATCACATTACTTTTGCTTCCATTCCAGGCACAAGTCACATATCCAGCTCCAGTTTAGCTCTCCCTGAGGAAAAAGGACAAACAATTGATGCACTTTTCCCCTTGTTGCCACCTCTCAGGTGCCCTGCACAGAGGTACAAACCCTTTGCCAGCTGGGGACAGTCAGCAGGGTAAAATCACTCAGGTGAGAATATCAGCATTAGAGGATATGGCACATGGCATTTGTGGGAAGAATTCAGTTACTAACACTTTGTAGGATGCTCAAAATATTATAGTAAGCAAGCATGATAAGCACGACAGAGAGCAGACACGGGAAGCCAAGTCTGTGGCCTTGACTGAAAACTCAAACAGTGGCAGGGAGGGAATTTAGGGCTGCTCCTCCAGTTAACTGAGCCCTGCTGATGCCAAATTCAGATCCCTGTGTGGGCACTGTGCATAGCCCCTGTGTCAGGTTGTTGTTCTCTGCCAGAGAAAAGATAATGAAACCACAGGCTAATAACCTGGGGTTCATTAATGTTTCTGTAGCAGCTGGAATACATCAGGACAACCGGAAGCAGCACCCTCCCTGCTCTGCCTGCTCCCAGGGTGACAGCCCAGGATTACACTCAATTACTTTAGGTCTTTGTTATACAGCAAATGGAAAGGATGGAAACTAAAGCTGCACTCCAATTGAATATAAAAGTAATTCCAATTTATTAAATTATTGCAGACCACACAGTTCTTGTGAAGCTACTTCTGAAGAGTATGTCTTACTAAATCTCTTAAAATATATTGACTTTGCCAGCTTTAGCCCACATGGCAGCTCCTCCATTCAGTAACCAAACTGTTTCATGTAGAGATTAACCCAGTGATCCCACACTTGAAAGGGATCGCTGCAGGACTTCATTCATATTCTAACACCACCATTCTGTTGGGAAAGGCTAATTAATCCACAGTAATAGCACGGGGAGGAAACCTGAAACCTGGAGCAGCTACTGAAAGAAAGATGGCTCTACTAAGGTGCTTCAGCCAAACCAGCAAATTATATGTATGTGCTGTAAATAAGAATTATGTTATCTTAAAAGATCAACAAAATTAGGGGACAGACAACTAAATCATTAGCTGGATATTATATTAATATTTGACTGCTAAATGTGCCACTTATAACACTGATCTCTGTGTAAGAGGCAGTACTCTGCAACAGTTAACTAGGATTTTTTAATGGTAAAATAAATTAATGAAGAAATTTTTTCTTTATCTTATCCTTGGAATTAAAAAAAATCTTTAAAATAATTTCCAAATTTCAAAAGCTGCTTCAAGAGAATGCAGTCCCCATACAAGATTTTTTATTTACAGCTTTGCAAAGAAGTATGCAAATTCTGAGTGAGCACAATTGTAAATTTGCTCTGTGAACTCATGCAGCAGTGAAAAATTGTTGGAACTATTTGTTATACACTTTTTTGTGAAATACAATTTAAAATACATTCATATATGCTTGAATTCCTAGTATCACACATTTGGGCCACAAAGCAGGAGAGAATTACTAAGGTACCTAATTTTGTACAAATGTGTAATTTCAGCAAATGGAAATTTTCACCTAAAAAGATAATTATTCTTAATTTTTGGACCTAATGAAATACAGAACATTTACCTTAATAATTTTAATACTTTAAAAATTGATTCTGACTGCTTTTATTTACCATTTTTCCTCTTGATAGTAATGGGAATAGATTTCAGTTCATATTTTCTCTAAACCAGCCCCTTGCTAGCATAACACAGAGAATTAGATCCAAAGTCCTATTTAGACCCTGACTTTAAACAACCAGTTCCTGACAGTTCAGAGCACTATCAGGGAGCCTAATGTCTCAAAGTATTACAGGAAAAAGAGATTTTTGTCAGGATACAAATTTTTATCTTGGTGAGACAGAGTTACTCCCAGGTGGTAAACACCTGAGCACCTTGGGCATTCACTAGTACAGAATTTATTAAACTGCAGTTCTCACAGTCAGACTCCTCACTTCCCTTAGAAGCTAGAAATTTTAGGAGTCTATAAGTACACACTCAGGCACTGGAAGGGCATCTGAACAGTCTCCCCTTTCTGAGCTTGTGAACAGGTAGGAAAAGAACTTCAAATGTTTTCCTGAGTTTAAAAAGACCATCTACAATTTCATTCTGCATATAGTTCATTAGAATTAAGCAATACCGTGTTTCTCCAGAATTGCTCACAAGAGAACCAGGACAAACATCTTTACACCCTGACTTCTAGACAAGAGCTGCTGCAAGCAACTGCGTCAGAGCCTGCGCCGCAGCTTTGCAGCGAGTGAGAAGTGTTTGTCAGAGATGTGGCCACCTAAAGGTCACTCCACCTCTCTTCACCTCTCTCACATTTGCATCTCTGTCCAAGAGGGCTTTAGTTTAAGACCTTCAAGTTCAGTCTGCAAATGAAATTCTGTGTAAAAGTCAGAAGATGAGCAGGAATGTGAGTGATGCTGCAGAGCGCGTTCACCAAGCCAGTGACTTTCACAGAGCCCTGAGCAAGCACACACAGCCTTTGCTGTGGCACCACACTGCTGTCTTCACTTGAGTAGAAATCATTTGGCTGTCTGAAATAACAGCACAAACCAGAAGAAACAGTTTTCTGTGAATAATTTGAATTTAGACATTCTTCCCTTCACCAGTGCAGACTCAGAGATGATACCAACTCACTCTTGCATGTGAAAAGCCAGCATGGACAATCAGCTGCAGCACTTGAATAAGTGAAGAACGGTGTGGGATTCAAAAATACAAAGGGATTGTGAGATGCAATAGGAAAAAGGAAGTGATATTCCAAGAACCAAAGGAAATAGCAGTTGGGAATGACACTGTGCACCTGCTAAAAGCCAGACAAGATCTGACTTTGCATTGGAAAATAATTAGGATTACTGCATTTTTGTAGGTGAATAAAGCAAGACCAGGAAGTGGAAGCTACTGATAAGGTTGTAGAAAAAAATCTTACCAAAATCTTGTCCTCTGTAGAATGGCCCAGATCAGCCAGGCCAAGCTCATAAAATTAGGGAATAATAAATAAATGCCTCAATAAACAGATAATTGCCTTGTTCCTGTTCTGAGACAGTGCACTGAGCCACACTGTCTTTAGAACAACATTTAAATAATCCTTCTAGAAACCCTGAATATAAACAAATACTATTTATCTCTTCTCCAAAGCAGGAAATTGAAGTAATGAGATTAAAATATTTTTCCAAAGCTACAATTCAAGCCATTTGCAAATAGGATTAGATCTCAAGATCCTAGACCAGCCTTCTGCATACTAGAATATATGAACTCTTTATTAAATTTTGGGGAATACTTTCTTAAAATAAAACAAAAAAAAATCACTTTTTCTAAATCTGTGTGTTAGACTGTAAATATAGTAGTAAGAAAATCAATACATTTTACTGATTAGGAAAGGATTATATGTTGATAAAAATCTGATTAGATGTCTGCACAAACTGTGGCCCAAAGAAACACTTCACACAAATGAGAGTGCAGGGGCAGGTGCACAGATTATTCTGCAGAGCATCAGATGCAGCTCGTTTCACCCATGCAGGCTTTGATTCTGTGGGCAACCTTAATATAGTACCAGAGGGATTTATTTTACCTTCCAGTCTTTCTTGATTTGTAGTTCTGATTCATTGTAATCCAGAAATTAATACTAGTTACAGGAAGAAAATGAGGAGAGATGCTTATCAGGGTGTTCTGAGGCTTAATTAATATTTGCAAAGCTCTTTGTGCTTCTTTGATGAAAGAAGCCATAGACAGCAAAGTGCTATCTTATTATTATTTTTATTATTATTAATTAGTTTTCTATTGAATTCATTGTGTCAATATATGGATTGTTGAACCCACTTGCTTCACCAATTGTTGTGCTGTGCTCTTTACAAGTAGCCTTTAGAAGCTTCATTGTGGTGATTGAGGATATTGTGGAGGAAATAAAACAGAATAAATAAAGTCTACTTACAAGTTATAAACACAAGTTTGGAACAAGCATTTCATCCACTGATCTGGAAGAAATTGTTGCCATAGCAATGATTACATCCGATTACACTGTCTATTTCCTTAGGTACTGGACTCTCCCTTTAAACACTGAGCTTCTGGATGTCTACAAAGAGTCTGCCAAAAAAAACCAAGACAAAAAACCAAAAGAAAACCCAAACATTACTTTTGGAAGTTTAGTTCAGTGTTACAGTTATCAGCTGTATCCTCCCCACAGAACCCTGCCAGGGTAGCAGGGTGAGGTGCTGCCCATGGGGTGTTCCAGCAGCCCTTCCCACCCCTCTGCCCAGCCACTGGGAACCATTTACTGCCCCACGAGGGGCAGGTGCATACAAGCAATACAAGTTTTACCACAAATCCCCATTTAAATCCCCAAACAGCAGATTAAAGAAAATCCATGTCTAGAATTCATTTGTAAATCAGTCAACTTTGACTTCATATTTAAAAGTTAAGGCTACTTGTTTTGGTGTCCAAGCACTTAATTTTTAACACTTCTTTACATCCTCTTTTCTGTAAAGGCAGGAATGTTAATTAAAAATATTCATTTAAATCTGCCCCTAATTATTTCTTATTTCCATTAAAAATAGTAATAAATCTCATCACAGCTAAGCTAATTTTGAAGTCTCTGGGTGTAGTTGTTTTGGTTTGTAGTAATTAATGTATTAATTTATGTTGAGAGCTTTAACGTTAGCCAAATTGCTAGTCAGGACCAAATAAACTTGCCCAAATAAAACCCTGACTCAGAAAAAACACCCCTATACAAATGTGGATTCAACCCACTAGGATCTGCCCAGCTTCCATTTGCTAGTGTCCAGGTCCCAGTAGAAAAAAAATCATGAAATCTTTACAAACCACCATACTGGAAAATAAATATTTTTAGCTTACTTCTATTTTATGAATTTGCATTAATTTCAGATAGGAAATCTGAAATTACTATGATTCTTTATAATTGTATTTTTTTAAAAAAATATTGCCACTGAAGTTAAAGTTGGTTGTCAGCTTATGTAAATTTACATTGTTGCAGTGGAAGTTCATCTTCCAGCACCTGATCAGGTTTCTGCATGCCAAAATCCAAATCTTTTACCTGTATGTGATTTACCAGCAAGAGAAAGCTTCTCCCTCCTGTGCACAGGGGTAGTCAGAGGCTGCATTTCCATTTACAAAAACCATGGTTATACACTTTGGGAAGTGTGCATTGATTTATTTCCTCAGCTCAGGATACAGAGGCACAGACTCTATAGAAAAAATCAGCATTTCCAAGGGTCACCACAGCAGCCAATCACTCACTTCTAGCAGGCACTATTCCCACAGTCATTTCTCTGCACAAGACAGTTTTCCAGTTGGACACTAAGCTTGCCTCCATTGCACAGATTTGTTTATAGCCCACACTTCTCCCCTTTTTCCTCCCCCTGTTTATGCCAGGAACAAGCTGCATTATTTTTGTCTTTGTAAGGACATCATTTAGTTTTCACTCAGCCTTTAACAAGGTTATACACCCATTAAGAATTAAGTATGTTTTGCCACCAACAGATTTGACCACTGGAACATACTCATTTTTTAAATTTAATGCTGTTTTTAAAAAGGAAGGCAAAGCTAAAATCATTATTATGAAAATTAGACTAGCATTTGTAAAGAAAAGACAAGCACTTTCACAGCAAACAAAGAGATCTGTAATAACACATCTCCATAGTCAGCCAAGTGCTTTGATTATTTTTTTTAAGCAGTCATTTTCTTTTATTTATAAATTTGGGATTATAATGAAAGTTGGCAATTGAGTAGGTTACAATTTTAAAAAGAGCTGCCAATAGGAATGGCAGTGAGAGCACTGAAAGCTACGTGAAATGAATAAACACTGTGGAGAATATATAGAATCTTTTACTCTTTGGAAGTTTGCATAAAGCTTGGAAACCATGGGAACACCTGTCACTGCAGGCTGGAGAGCTTTGTGGTGATGTCCCAGCTGCTCTGCCCACAGAGCAGTGCAGCCCCTGTGCAGAGCCATGTCCTGCAGTGCCCTGCTGTCCTCAGCAGAACGTGCCACGGGACGTGGCAGCACAGCACTGACACTGGGATGTGCTCACACACAGCTCACACTCTGCAACGTTACCTCAGAAACGCTGGCAAAGCATCTGCATTGCATTACAGGCAGGCTAAGGGGTTTAAGTGTTGTGTGCCTTCTTCATACTGACTTCCTAACTCGCTTTGACTTCCTCAATTTCCAAGGAAAATTCATTAGGACCACTCTCATTTGTTTCTTCCCATTGACTACTAGAGGTGTTAAATCATTCTATAATTTTTTTCTCAGTTTATTACCTAGAATGTTTTATGACTGCAATAATTGCAAGATTTAGTTCTTTAATCCTCAACACATCATCTCAATGAATTCACTTTATTAGATACATTGAGGGCTAAACTGCTTTTGTATTGAAAAACCCCGAAAGGTATCTGAATAGATATGAAATATCAAATCTTATTACATAATTGCAGATAACATAATAACAGCCACACTATTCAAGAATATATCCCATTTCATTCTCTAAATTAAGGATGAGAGCAAACACATATCTTAATTAACCATTTGATTGTGTCCTTATAGGTCTCATTGCTTTGATGCCTAAAAAATTGTTTCTAGCAATTTTTTGGACAATTAAAACCATGGGCAAACAAGATTATTAAGGCTGCTGTTGCTTTTAATCCCTGAAAACTGGAAGGTGCAATCCTCAAAGATCCTTACCAAATGGAAATACCGTACTTAGAATTTGAAAAATTTTTCACCACAGTGCAGATTTCTGGCTCCTGTCCAAGAAACGTTCCCTTCTCCTCAGCCTGCTTCTTAAATCCTGGAGCTGTTCTTAGCAACTGATGATATCATCTGACCTTTCCCTCTATTCTCACTCTCTGAGGATATGTTCATGTTGGAATTGAATATACTATTGAACTGAATCTGATATTTAATTCTGAAATATTAATCCTGGAAGAAGAGAATGTGCACTGAATGTGGCCCAAAAGGGATGATATGTGTCACTAAGGTGTCTTATACATAGAAAATATCAAAGTAAACACACAGCCAGGAGGTCAATTACTCTAATTCATACAATATAATCCTGTACTTCACCTGCTCGTTTTTTTTCAAAGACATTAAGCATTATGTACAGAAATACTATTTAATGTTGTGGCATTTCCTAGTATTTAATTATTTTGCTGAAATTCTTGTAAACTTAGAGTTTATTTTTCCCGACAATGCAAGACACTGAAACAGGAGTGACCCCTCAGGATTAGGGCAGCTTCCTGCATAGGCTGGCCTGTCTTGGAAGGTGCTCAATTAATCTTGTCAGAGGCAAATTTTAAAACCAGAGTATTTACCTTTCTAGAGTGTCTCCCCAGTTTCAAACTTTGCTTTTCAGAGACTAGCTCAGCCAGAAGCCATGTGTGTACATTTAAGAGCTAGATCTTGCTGAATATATTATAGTACATGTACTTTAGTCTTGCTGCTGTTTGCTACATTACCATTCGAATTACTGTAAGGCTTTCTTTCACACTGATGTCTTGGATACTGCCACTTTTGCAATTACTAACAAAATACTCAGATGGCATAAGTGTAAACATGTCACTTTCCCCTCCAATTCCTGCATTTTTAAATGCTTTGAAACAAATTTGAGCTTAGCAATAAAAGCTAGCTCAAAAGAAAATTAAATAACTTAATTGTGGAAACTTAATCAGAATATTTTTTCACTTTCCAAGAAGCATTTATACTTCTTCCATATTTAGACACTCAGAAATCTCAAATTATTTTCACTGCTGTGTGAATTTTGTTGGTAATTTCGATTACACCAAATTGGCTTCCTTGGCCAAATGAAATTTTTTTACTGCCTTTGTTTAATTCAAGTAATTGAAATGCCTGTTTGGCTTCCCTCATACACACATCCTTGTCTCTCTAATCTCTTTTTGTCTAACTGAATCAGCTTTCCTAATATGCTGTAGAAAAAAATAACTTCATGGAAATCCTATTCTCTGAAGTAGTCTTATGTTGACAGATTTATTTCATTGGGTCTCTAAACACATTATTCCTTTACAGATGCTAAGTATATCATTTCATAGGCCATTTACCTTTATAGTTATGGACATTTTAGGACTATTGAAGTATTAAAATACTAGATCTTAAGCTTTATGTACTGTAAGTTTAAAGATAAATAAATAAGCTGAACAAGTCTACCATCTACCTCTCTTCACACTATACAACAAAGGCACATAGCAGCATGTGGTGGTATAAAGATTTTATCAGCACAAATTTAGAATAACTTCGTTGATTCTGAGTGGTGCAGCCCCCAAATGAATTACATCTGTCACACTAAGAGCTATACAATGCCAGTACAGAGTATTACAGAAAAGTTTTGCAGAAATGGGCAAACTTGATTAATACTGTCTTCTTGATAACCCTTTGCTCTTGAGGTTGGTACTTTAAGAAAATAATAAATTACATACATCCAGTTGAGATGGGTAGATATCTGTCTACATCACAAAGTCTGCCTTCTCTACTTTTTTAATAACAATTTTATGCATGAGTGAAATGCTAATTTTCCAATGGCATTTTCATACCAAAACAAGTAAGTACATTTTATCTCTAGGTCAGCAAAATTTCTCAGGACTGCTGCAAAGCAGATGTATCTCACACAATGCTGCCTACATGTTGTGCACCAAGGAAAACCCAGAAGATGTGAACACTGCAGTCATTTCTGTGTGTGGAACAGACTTAGCACAGCAGAAGAATGCTTTTGTCACAGCACAACTTGGCCTAGATAAGCAAGCTTAAATCCAGCTTCACGTACAAAAGTGCAGGGGATCACTTCACACTTGTCACTCTTGGTTGTCCAGATGGTAACAGGAAAACATCCAAAACCAGAACCAATTCTCTGGCACATGATCTCTCGTGTGGCAACCACTCCACGTCACTGATCTACATTTCTGTCTTCACCAAGACACTCTTACAAGAAACTGCCTACACAGACTCTCCAGGGCATCCTTCTGCAAAAGCCTTTCTGGTAGTGATCACAGCATACCTGTATTCTATTTTCCACATAGGGGAGTAAAAATCAAAAAATCAACTGTAAGTTTAGAGTAAGGTCAGTAATTTTAAAGCCTTCAAACTGGCATGGGTCAAACTATCTTGTGGTTTCTTTTGTCATCCATTACACTTTCTGGAAGTGGTTATCATCTAAAGTACTACGGAGAACATTCCCCTGAGAGGCATTCTCTGGAGCAGAGGGCAGGCTGCTCTCCATCAAAGCCCACAGCTGTGAAATATACTGTTCTATTGCAGAGCACCAGGAGCCAGAGTCTTCACTGAAGTCCCAGGCTAAAATTAATCTTTTTAAACAGACATTTATCCACTAAATCACCAGTATGATAGCCCAGTTTTCTTATAGAAACAACTTCAACTAATCCTATTTGAAGGGGCATTTTAAAAGTAGAAAAAAAAAAAAGAGAGAGAATGGCATTTACTTTTTTATGTCATTTTCAATATAGATAGAACCTACAGAAATACCCATAGGTAATATAAGAAGGCACTTCTCAATGTAACTATCTTGCAGTTGTCCTCATTACGCTACACTTTTAATATTTGAGATTAAATTCTTCCTCTCAATGTCATTTAAAAAATAGTTTTAGGAAAGTAATTCATCCATTTTTGAGACAGGGGCATTTTTCAAACATGAAAAATAAATTGGTTATGAGAAAGCTTAACTGCTTCATGATTTGCAAAGGGATTTTGCAAAGTTTGGCAGCAACTTGATTTTTAGGATACTGTATTGGAGGTAGAATATGCTCTCTACCAATCAGTCCTAACTGAACTGTAAGGTTCAGAATTATTATCTGTGCATGTTCTTAAAAGGCAACATCAAAATCCCCTAAAAATTTAATCTGTACCAAGCAACTTCTTCCCTTTAATATACCTGCCTAACTTTAATTTCTTCACTTTTTTCTTTAGCATTAGAAAAAATTATGATCCTGGTAAGCAACTACTACATAATAATACAGGAGAAATATGGCCTTTAAACTTCTCACAGAGAGAGAACCTCATACGAATAAGAAATGTAGCTTATTTAGATCACGTCTGTAGTCTATCTTGTTAAAACAGATCAGAGGTTTTCCCTGATTCAGAGCAAGTCATGTCATAAAAATAGAAACCATCACTTTTCACTTACCTAGCAATACAATTTACCTCTCCAAACCCTTCAAGCTACTTTCATTATTAACAAACTAGCTCGATGTTACTGCAGATGTGCAGGTGCCATATGAGGTTCTTGTTATTATTTCTTTTTATATGTGGCTTCAGATACAGAGCTGATATTAAACTATTGCTTATTTAAAAGATAGTACCAAAACAGAGTAATTGAAGATTAATCTGAATTTCTTTCTATTCCCAGGTTTTCTCACTACTGGTTTGATTTAAACCAGCTACCAGTCTGCTATTAAAAGAAAAAAAATCCCACCGTAACCATAAAATTAAATATTTATTAATTATATAATCTTTCCTGTTTATTTTGTAACAAAAACTTCATCCAGTGGCACAAAATAGAGCTCTACTATCCATGGCAGGATGGATTGTAAGGGTACTTCTGAGGGTTATAAATATTTGTGTGCACTCTAAATCTGGGTTATCTAGCCCAGAGAAGGATTTGTGTGGCGGACAAGGCCACCACTGAGTATATCCCCAGCCATCCTTTCCCTCAAAGGGGAAGAGAAGGAGTCCTGAGCTATTGAAATTCTTGTATTGCTCAGGCACAGTGGGGCAAGGAGAGGAGTCTTCTCTCCATTAATGTGTTATTTACTGCCCTGGGAAAAAGTGTTTCCCTGTTAGAAATTGATTTAAAAGTGTATCAGGAGATTTTAAAGAGAAAGAGCTGCAAAGAACTCACCGCTGTTACAAGCTTTATTATGAGCTATATTGTACTGCTACAATTCAATAATAGTTGGAGATACTATGCTGGTTTGAGGCATATATTTCCTGTAGTGGTCTCCTGTTCAGTGCTTAGGTCAGGATCATGAAGTCAGACATTCTATAAACAGTTATTATAAAAGTATTAGCCTTCCTGGGTCTCAAAAAGAAGAGAAAAACAAGTCTAAACTATAAGTTATTTTCCTGGTTTAGTAAATCACAGACAGGGTTTTGGTTTTAGTGAGTTGTAGCTCAGCATGGTATTCCTCATTTAATCTACTCCAGTCTTGTCATGACTTGTCCTTATGTCACTTTTTCTAAAGTTGCAGCAGACATATTTGCTAGCACAGGTGTATGTAAAGTTCTGTCATTTATCTTTTAACACAATAGCACTGATTTGGCCCATCAAGAGCAGGCAGAATAGACTATGGCAGAGGGAATTAAAGTCCCGCTCTGGGGAAAGTTTGATGAGGTTTTTCCCACTGTCACCTTCAAAACAGAACCAAAGGGATAGAAATTGAAAGAAATTCCTGTATAAGCCATATCTATACTGGAAGCCCTCCTCTGGGGTGCAGGGGTGACCTGCTGGGTTGGGGTAGCTGGTGTCCCAGCTCCTGGCAGATGATCAGGTCCCTCTCTGCTCTGTGGGGCACAGTGTGCCTAAGCTGGCCCTGCTGATGTGCCCACGGTTCAGGCTGCAGCCCCTGGGCTGGTGCACAGACCTCTCCTCACACGTCTTCAAAAAGGACAGACACACGGACATGATAACAGGTGTGGACCTTCCTGCACCATTTTGGAAGACAGAATTAGAATCCCTTTTCATCTAGCAGCCACGTAACCCTGTCATTGTGGTTCTTCTCCCAAGCAATTTCCTACTCAAAGGTCTAAACTGAAAGTACTGAGCAGCCACTCAAGCAAAGTGTGGCTGTCTGGGGTTGTGAATTAGGATGGGGACCAAGGAAGAATAAGTACACTTCCAGTTCACCTAAGCAGCTCTATTACTTTTTTCCAGAAACTTTACTTCTTATAAATCCATTTGATATCCTACATTTTTGTCCATTTGGGCTCGTTAGACTGTCAACTCTTTCAGCATGGGCTGTTCCAGGAAGCTCAATGGTTTTTAACATGCTGCGCTATGAATGAGGGGCTTCCCAGAGGTTTGCTAAACTAACTGATAGCCAAGCCATTAACAGCATTGTATCATGATCACTAAAACATTTCAAGACACACCATGTTTACATTTTAGAACCCACTCTTTTATTTTATATTACAGTCCAAATCTCCCACTCAATAATAAGAAAATGTCCATAATTCTTGAATGGCACCTTTTAATGTTTATAAACATGGAGAATGGTTGTTCTGTCCTTGAATACACTTAAAATCTACACAGGAGGGTAAATATTTAGTCCAGTACACAGGGATTTAGCTGTGTGATTTTGATTTGCATTAATAAATACAAATATTTACAGTATATTTCTCCCAGAATGTTTATGCTCAGATTTGGTACAATAAGAGAATCATGTGCAATAAAGTATCAAAAAAGCACTCTTCCATCAAGAGTATCCTCCAATATCTAATGCAAGTAAATAACCCACAGGAAAGACCTCAGCTTAAGAGTGCCCTAGGGTGCTTTACAATAAAATAATTTCTCTGTATTAAAGCAGTAATATCAGAGGTAACATGAGGAGGAAAGTAGAACATTTACAACTTTGGAACCAGCACCTCTGTACCATACAAGATCCTTTATCTATTCACTTCCAGGCTAGACCAGAACTTTGCAGAAACTGCAGTACGCACACCTGAGCCAGTTTTAAAGCAGCTAACTCAGATACCAATGGGAGTGTATCCATGATAATGCAGAATTCCATAAAGACAAATTTGTCCTGTACCAGCCCATATCATACTGATAGTACTCAGCTTTCTTAGCATTACTGCTAAGTCACATGCATTACTGCAGAGCAGCACAACTTAAACCTCCTTAGCACAAGATCTTCTTAGCCCATTCCATGTGTCTAAGTTTCAAGAGCTGCCTTTTTATTGGGAGAGACAAAAAAAAGCATAAATAAAAAAATATGTATTGCTTAACTAACTTAACTGAAAAAGCTCGAATACATCAAAGATCAGCTCAGTGTTTTAACAACAGTGACAATGCTATCTGAATTCTGTATGTTGAGTGGTGGTTCTGGCTCTTCACTTGTTCACTTCAAAGTTCTCAACAGCAGCAACACTTCCTGTCCCACTGAGTGGTGGTGTTGGGTTTGGTGCCAGCACATTTGTGTTTAGCACTAAGCATAAGAGGACTCAAATTTACACAGATTTCCAAAGTCTTGGTGAGGATGGACCCTCTATGTGCAAGATGGGAACTGCTCCTGGTTGTCCTACTCAGGTGCCCCTGGTTAATCAGCACCACAGGATGAAGTCTAACACCACAAGAAGAACGATTTTGCTTCACCACATCCTTTAAAAAGATTCCCACCACAGTCTCCCATTAGCACTTGGCAAAGCCACCTTCACATCTTACATGCATTTTCCTTTCAAAAGCTCCTCATGATAAAGCCCCTGAGGGAGTAATTTTTTCTTTTCCCAGTGGAATTCATCTATTCAGTGTGCCACAATAATTTTTAGCAGTTGGTTCCTTTTTCATTAAATTAAAAGGTAGTGGGATTTTTTTTCTGAACTAAAATGCAATCTGAACTAAAATGCAAATTGAATAAAGAATGGTTTTGGCAGAATCTCAATTCAGGGATAGAAAAATTAACAGCAAATTAAGAAATTCCACAGATGACCCCATCCCACCCACCAGACAGATACCCAGTGTTTGCTGTATGCTGCTTGTCCCGTGTGTTGTCCTGACATCAAATGCACCCAAGTTGCCATCAGAACTGCATTTACAATAAAATGCTCACTTTGCAAGCTGTGAACAACACTTGCTGTCCAGCAGCTCTCCTAATCCACCTTTCTCAACTCTCAATTCTCCACTAGGATAAAGGATCATATAAAGCCAGCTGTACAGATAACACAGTTGTAGCCAACATGCATTCCCACAAGTCTTAAAGCTAAATTTCCTTTGAACAGTTTAACAGCAAAAATCTAGGATTACAGGGATAGAGCTAATAAGCAGCTCCAAAGCACTGTCTGGAAAAGAACCAAAAAAAGGATTAAAAAATAACACAGTGATTAAATAAAAATATATATAATAAAGTAAACACAGGCAAGCTATTGACCCTATAGCATAGACAGAGCAGTTCCCCCCTGCAAGGAGGAACAGAGCCTTTTCATTGGTCACTTATGTTCTGTCTCCCCTAATGAGAAAACAAAAACGAAAAGCTACAACCTTAAACCAACAGATAATTCCCATCTAAATGGTGTTTGAAAATCAAACCCTGTCTGTTCTTTTGGGAAATGACACACATGAGCACAGACTGCAAACTGCTTAACAGTTTCTCTTTGCACCACCATAAGAATAAAAACAGCTAAAGTACTGCCATGGATGTCCTTGATTTTATCCCTTTGTCACCAATGTATACTTTAGAGGAACTGAATTATTTTGACTTTTTCCCAAACACATACGAGAAGATCATTTTTCATACCTACCAAGAGGAACTTTGATGCTTTACAAATTTATCACCAGTTTTCTTCTAAAAATCAGGCATCCTCCAAGTCATTCTTTGCCTTCACATTTCAGAGGATGTTTGAAATGCTAAGTTGGTCTTTTTGTTTTTGGTTTTTTTTGTCAATTCTCAGTCTGCTATTTAAAACTGCAATTACTCTAACATTTCTGGAGTTAGTGTACAGATAGAACTTTCATTGAAGAACTCAGTAATCATTTTTTCTGAGTTCATTAGTTAACCCACATAACCTGTTGTACAAAACAGATGTTACAATGCCCATTTCACAGATTGGAAATCCTCTTACAGAGAATTACTTCTTGCATAGTACCAAACCGAAGCAAAAGTTATGTCAGTATTTCCTGGTTCATTCCTTTAAACTATATTGTCAAAAAAAAAAAAAAAAAAAACCAGAGAGACAGACCAAGTCCAATCCAGTTTGAAATTTTGGGTGTTTTTTAAATAAGAATTAATCATAGATTATACAGAGAGACATCACCTAAAAATTCCAAAAGGAAGGAACTGGAATAAAAATATAAGTATAGATTTTTGATTGTGTTCAGTTATGGTTCTCTGCCAGTACTACCCAGACTTAAGTGGGAAATAAAGTAAACTTCAGCACACATGAGTTAGAGGACAGTTACAGTAATTTCACGACTATAAGGTGCACCCTTTTGACTAAAATTTTCCCCCAAACCCAGAAGTGCGCCTTATAGTCCAGTGGGCCTTATATAACGGACAAAGTTGCGAAATTTGCCAGCCCTGAAGTGCGAGCCGTGAACGCCCCGAGCTGCAGGAGCCGCGCCCCCCTCCCTCAGGTGCCGCAGCCCCGGCGCTGCAGGAGCCCTGTGTCCCCCCGAGCTGCAGGAGCCCCGTTTTGCAGGAGCCCCGTGCCACGAGGGGGAGGCAGCACCACGGCACTGCGGAGCCGCGAGAGGGAGCGGCACAGCGGCAGTGCCAAGCCGCGGGGGACAGGTGGCATAGCGGTGATGCCAAGCGAGGGATGGGCGGCAGGGAGGCGGCAGAGCCACGGCGAGTGAGGGGCGGGCAGCATGGTGGCTCCGTGGAGCCGCGAGGGGGAACAGCACAGTGGCACAACAGAGCCACGAGAGGGAACAGCACGGCAGGAGCACTGAGCTGAGCGAGGGACAGGCAGCACAGCAGGAGTGCCGAGCCAAGCGAGCACAGCTGCTCCGCGGAGCCACGAGGGGGAACAGCACCGCGGCAGAACGGAGCCGCAAGGGGGAGGCGACCCCACGGCTGCGCCGAGCCGCACCAGCCGGCAGCAGGGGTGGGCGGGAGTGCCAGGGCCCACTGCACGGGGAGGGCGCCTGGGGCTGCCTTTGAAAGCCTACGTTAATCTGTGAAAAATGTTTGCAAATTGAGTCCCTGCCAGTAAACTCCACGATGGTGGGATTCCCTTACTAATTAGTTACTTGGTTGCGCGTGACACAGATCTTCGCGGCAAAAAAAAAGTGCTCCTTATACTCCGGTGCGCCTTATATAATGTACAAAGTTGCAAAATTTTCCAACTCACGGAGGTGCGCCTTACAGTCCAGCGCGCCTTATGGTCATGAAATTACTGTACATCCCAAATTGTAAAAGCTGACCATTAGTAATGGTAAATTCTCAAAGTGGAGCTGTTAAACAGAACAAATAATGTATCATTAAGATTAACCAAAATACTTAGATGGTTTTGTCTTTTCTCCAAAAAGACTCTTTAAAAAAGCCCCAGAAATTCTTTAGCATTTCTTTTTGGTAGCAGCAGTATTGGTGCCAGCAGTGTGGTTATAGGTCAGCTTTGGAGCTAAAGCTTGTGGGACACAATGTCTCTTTGTGGTCCCTGAAGTATTAAATAAAAGGCTTCACCAAGGAATTGTTGCACATACCTGGGGCTCAAGTTGGGTAAGAAATACAAGGAAATGTGAAAATGAATGATACCTTATCCACTTTTTCCTAGACATTAATTTGCTTACTTTCCTCTTTGCTGTTGCACAGCCTCCAACAGAGAGTACAATCCCTTTTTACTGCAATAATAATAACAAAAAGCTTTTTCATCAAATGAACTTTGCAATAGTAGAGATAGAAAACTTAGTATTTTCCTACTAGACAAGTAAAACAGCCTCAGGGAGCATCAGTAATTTGCTCACAGTCACTGGGAAATTCTAAGATTATTTGTCTTTTCAAGGTATTGCTTTGTACTAAGAGCAAAAGATTACCCTTTCATTTTACATAAAGGTTAGTTCTAAAGGAGAATCTAATGTCTCTGTCTTCAAAAGAATCATAATTTCATTCAATAAAAGATAAATTCCTTCCAAAATAATGCAATTATCTCATTGGTACCATTTTTCTTCGATTAGAGCACAAAATGCACAATTCTCACATTTGTTCAACATCTCCTGTTTTTTTCTGTGTACCCAATTAAATGTGTCCGCAATAAACAGAAATAGACCTTCCACGATACTGTAACCTTCTACACAACAATCTCACAGTACATCAGGTTTCCTATCATCACAAAACACCTAGGAAAGTGTGATGTTTACAGCTGCTTCTGTAATGCAAACCTTGACATTTTGCACCTCCCACGCATAACATGCTTTTTGAGATTTTTCACAAGGTGAAGATCACTGATTGCTCAACACTTGGTGTACAGCACTGGACATAACCTCTTAAGAGAGTGTGGGACTGACACAGGGATTAATTAACCAAACATGACAGTAACCAAGCCAGTGAACCACAGGAGGTTTGTTTTCTGATAGAATTCTTTAAGAGAATGTTTTTTTTTTTCTCTGTTCTAAAACTTCCAAACTGTCTGTCTTGAGCAATACCAAATATACCAAAATATCAAAAATATTTGCCATTTAGACTGATTATTGTCTTCAATAGGGTTTACCGGTCCAAGAATCCAAGATTTAGCATCCAAGTACTTGTTGATCTACACATTGTTAGCAATAACAGCTTCCTGTACTGGAATGGATTGCCTACCCTAAAATGTTCAGCATTTTAAACAGAGAAATAGAGAAAATACAGGTGTCATGCTATGTACAGGGTATTCAAGTGCAACAGACCATCCAATGTCTGACAGTAAAACAAATAGTGTCACAATAGGATTCTCTATGAAAAATTTGGTTCATTTCTAATGATGAATGAAAGTCCAAATTCTGTGTATAGAACTAGGACATGCCCACTGATTGCAGAAGCAGGTACCTGAATTGTATTCCTGGTACAAATACCCAGAACTGAGTTTTAAATGTTTGTAATTATTTTTTGTATGTGTTTTGCTAATAGTCCATTACTCTAACCAAAAGCACATGGTTGTGTGGTGACATCCCTGAATATCAGCCAGCATTTTGTATTTGGCAGTTCAGGCCAGAGAGTCAGACTGATGAATAGTGCAGAGCACTGTAATAAAAGCGCTTGATTCATATCAGGAAGAGTACATTTGATGGAAGTGTTGTGTTTATGACACACTAACAAGTATGCAGATTGAGTAGATAGTGTTAGCATTTTCATCATTCAATCTTAGCCACTCCAATAAATAATGCTGGTTTGTGGTCGACAGGACTCTTTTACTGCAGTATCTCAGATGAGTATATAAACATTTATCCTTATAGCCACTCTGCTTTCCTTTGTAAAAGAAATTAGGTTCAATCCCATTATTTATTTGCCATGAACTCGCCGAAGGTCACTAAAATGGCCTTTGGGAGACCCTGGAAAAGAGCCCAGGTTTATTGCATGTAAATCACCAAAACATTTAGCCCTCAAAGCCTGCTGAGTAGAGAAATATGAAATATAAATAACTTGAAATTGTTTTTCCCCATACAAGGGTTTAAGCCACAGGTTGGCTTTGGCTTAGATTGGATCTTTTTCAATTTTATCATTTAAATAGTTGAATATTTCTTTCCAATAAATAATAAATGAATTGAGCATTTCCTCCTATATTTGGACAGTATATATTAACTGTGACTAGTTAAAAGGTACGCCAAAAATAGTTTAGAATTATGAAAGAAGACTAAGTGATATAGGAACTTTATTTCTTTAGAAATACAACACTAGTCAGGTGCCTGACTGCATTAGGCTCCAAAAAAAAAAGGGTCTCAGGCAAATACCAAAATCACTTTTCTCTTCAGTTATATGCTTACCTGAAACCAAATGTAGTGGCTTTGTTATGTTTTTCTGGAGCTCCAACCAGGTTATATCTGCCAGATCTGAAGTACCCTTCAATTTGCATAATTTTCAGAATTTGTTTCCTCCTTAACCCTAATGCAAATAAAATAAAATAAAATAAAAATACTGTTAATTAATGTTAAAAGAATTTGTTAAAAAGGAAGTTAAGTACTGTTAAGGTACTCACATATAATTTTATAAAGTCTAGGAGACCCTTTTTTCCTGTCTGTAATTTGAAGGGTCATGTGTGGAAATTGATGATACAAAGCATGACTAAACTCAGAAAAAAATTTATTAGAACAGGGTAAACTTGCAATAGTTAAAATGCCCTACTTATTTATTAGGAATATTTTTTTTAAAAATCAAAATGTAATGTGGAGAAAGAAATAAGATAGAAGGGAGCCAGGAGAGATGCTGATAATGAAAGAGTTTGATTTGTCGAAAAGGTGACACATCAGAAATTTGCCTGGCAAAAGCCAGGATTTCAGTCTCCCTTTTGACATTCAGAGAAGACAATCTGGTGTTATGGGTTAGGAACGGTATTCTCCAATTTAGTACTCACACCAAAACCAGGCAACTGCTTCTCCTCCCACCCCGCTCCAGATGGAGGCACAAAAGGCAAAGATCATGGGCCGAGGTAAAGATGGTTTACTGGAACAAGCAATGAGATTAAAAAATTAACAGTAACAGCACAATATTAATAACAAAAGGTATAAGAAAGGAAAACAATGTACACATAAAGGCCCTGACAATAAAAAAAAGACCAGATTTCTCTAGCTGCCACCTTTTCTTGACTGGCAGGAACCCCCTTCTCCCTGGAAGTGAATACCTTTCCCTCTGCCCCCAGCAATTCCATGAGGTGGTACAGAATAATCTCTGTGTCCTAGCCGTGCCCCCTCCTGGCTACTGCAAAAAAATTAACCCTGTCCTGGCCAGAACCAGGACATCTGGACAGACTCCAGAATCACACCCTTACAACAAATGAATATTTTATCATTAATTTTGGATGAACAAAGAAACTATATAATAAGTTTTGCATGCAAAAATTTGTTTAGTTCACAAAATGCCTTTAGGTTTTAGTTGCTGTCTACTGTAAGAGTTGTAAGAATCTGTAAACTGTACAGGTCGTACTTGAATCCCATCTGCTGTCACTCATGGGACTGCACTTGGCCACCAGGCTGGGGGCTTTGCTAATGGTTTATCTGCTCTAGAGTCTATGTGTTGGCAGACCTAAATGCAGCATATTCCACAGCTCATGCCTGAGACTGCCCGATAAAACAAAACTATGGACATTCATAGCTTCAAGCAAACTGATGTGTGGCACTTAGAGTAGAAAGAAAACATTAACTGCTTCAAAAAAGCTGAAATCTACCTAAATGGTTTTTGCAGAAGAGAAAATAAATAGACATACAATTCCTACAGGGTAAGTTTCTGATTCATGCTGAAAAAAGACATATAAAATACATACAAACTATCAAATTATCTACAAGAGCAATAATTTCAAAACCAAATCAATTATACGTTTACTCTTCCAAATTGCAATTAGTGATAGAAAATTGTAATAAAAAAATTATTTTGAGCATATTTCCTTCAAAGTCACACTGGATAACAACTCTGTGGCACCTAGAATAAACTACTCCAGAGAGTTAAAAAATCTCAGGAAATGAACTAAAAGCAAGACATAAGGTAGTATTTTCCCATTTTCATCTCTGTTTACTGTTTAATTACACACTGTTATTCCTCTATTGTGTTTTCGTGTTGTTGAAAAAGATGTAAGTACAAAATGCTTTTTTAAATTAAAGTTTTCTTTAATATAAATGCTAACAAAACAAAAAAATTTTAAGAGTCACAGTTTGTAGGAAAAATGAACAGTTCAAGGCAGAAAATGGCAGCAATGTATAGAAGCCTTGGGCCAATGTTTTTTCACATATAAGATTACAGAAAACAGATAATTCTCCTAAATACATAAGGAGTTAAACTTACCCTGTCTTAAGCAGTTTGTAGCAGTCTCAGAAACCAGGAGATAAAACCTCAGATGTACAAATAATTGTAAAAGAGGAGCATATCAAACCAAACACCATTGTAAAATACTTCATTATAAGAAAAGGCAATACGACATTACAGTTGCACGATACTATAACTGTGTGACAGACTAACAGAATATTGCCCATTTAGAAATGTCCTAGAGGACATACTGAGAGAATGAATGCTCTGTTAATAATGAGAAATTCCAAAGATGATTCCTGGCAAAAGTAAATTTAACATAGCCCAAAGCAGCAGAATTAACAAGAGCAATTGAAACAGCAGAAAAAAAAAAAAATAGCAGATATGCTCATAGAATGTAAAAAGTCAAACTAAAACAAAAGGAGAATCTAGGTGCTAAGATTCTAAGCAGTTCATTTTATTTAACTTTATACAATCAAAATGATCCCACGTTTTAAATAAATGATTAGCAAAATAAGGAACCAAAATCAAGCAAACAATTAAACAAAAAAAAAAAAACCAAAGATGAAAAGCTGTCATTAGCCTTGAACAAGAGTCTCCAAAAGAATAAAAGACAGCCACTGCATTGTGGTTAGAGAATAATTACATTGCACCAGAAAAGGAAGAAAATGTGACTTTCCCACAGCAAACAACAAGTAATTCAGCAACCAATTTAAAATATTATCTATGAGCTACAAGCTGTAGATAATATAAATTAATTGTGACCTTAGCTGTGGTTCTCAGTTGAGATCTAGCAGATGGCAATCCTAGTGGAGCACCCATCACTTTGCAGTCACCCTTACTTAGAGAAAACCTGGAGGCCTGAGAGAACATGACAAATTCTCCTGTATTTATAATCCAAATCAGAAACAGATTTCAAATTATATCCCTGAGCTCTGATGCCCCAAGAGATAAAGCACAAGAAATGGGGCCAGGTAAGCATGGTTTCCCTCTAGCCGCTGATTTAGGAACACCACATGCTAATGCTAAGAATGTCTACAGGAATTGGAAGCCACAGTGAAAAACACCACCATGTTCAAAATCAGTATGCCCCATGAAGAGACAACATTAAGTAAACCTTAACATGGTAGTGAGCCAGACATCTTACAATGCCAGAAAAAAATTGAAAAATAAATAAAAATCTCACAAAACTATTAAAAATTTTGTTGCTACAAATAGTCACAAGGGGCCTGTATGTGAGGCTGCCGTGCAGAATATTGTCTGGAGTTTGTCACTTACACTGAAAATTTGTTAAAAGCTACCCTGCATCTTGGAGTCAGAATTGGCAACTGCTTTGCTATTTTGACCTGTGATATTAAATATCTGTCAATGCAAAGAACACATTTCAAGCACTGGAGGTAGTAGGAGTTTTTAGAGACAAAATACATTTTTCTTATTGCTTCTGGAAAGAAACTAAAACTGAGCTAAATGACAGCAAAGGAGGAGTTTGTAAGAAAATTAATTGCCTCAACACCGTCAAGGGCCACAGAAGGAACAGAAGGGCACATCACTAGGATGAACGACAACAGACATCACGTACAACACAGGAAATCTTGATTTATAAAAAAACATTCTCACAAGGAGGATGGTCACATTCTGGGAACACACCTCTTAGGAAGGCAGTGCAGTTCCCATCCAGCAGGTCCCAAAAGCCTGGTTGGACAAAGTTTGGAGCTGCTTTGTGCAGGCTGGTGGACTAGAGATGTCTGAGGTGCTTTGCAGCCTGCATGGTTCAGTGATAAAGGACAGAGCTTTACAGGAGTGTGAAAAGCCACTTCAGTTTTCAGCATGTTTCCTCATTTTAAGGTTTTTCCAGGTATTTCCTGGTTCTGTCTAAAAGGAAAGAAAGGGTTGCCCAGGACTAGATGGGATGAGATGAAAATACAGTAACCAAAACCAGTTTATTGGAGGGTCTGGGTTACTACAGGCTGCAGAAAGTGAGGGACTGTTGTTAATCTGTGCACAACAGTATCTTGTGAACTACTGTTGCTAGGAAGCCCAGGTCACAAAGGGTAACAGGTACATTTTTAAATTATATTTGTATGACTTGAGTTTTGTGAACAAATAAAGACTTGCTACAGTCCAACCACATCCAAGCATATATCAGGCAGTAATCCAGCAGTACAGTTGGAGTTTGGTTCTGAAACAAAAACTCTAAATTCTTATAAGCAAATGATTTTTTAAAAATTAGTTTCTATGACTTACTAATTCTTAAACTATACCATTTTTAGATAATATATTTTCACTAATTTTAAGAGACGCTTTGTAACTGCTCTCCTAACACTGTCTCAATAATACAACCAAAATGGAAAGCAAGAATTGACTTTATAAATATGATGACCTTGCTCCAGGCACTCAGAAGTGTCCCTTACACCCTCATGCAGCAGCCAGCAGTTGTCTTCCTTAAAGTCCCCACTATTGATTTTAAATCTGTGGAAAGTAAGCTCTTTATCAATTCTATCCCACAGTTCCTAATGCATTCCTGAAGAGATTGATGTTTTCTGAGTGTTCAGATCTGGATGTATTGAAAAAAAAAATCAACATTTCAGAAGCTAACATTGTTTGGCTCGAATATTTTTCATTTATTTTTTTTATTGTTTCTATCTATCATGCACAGCCATGTGTGATAAGCAATTACAAAAGATCCTTGATGAAATTGCATTATATTGTGTTATGTTTTGTGCTATACATGTGACACAAGACATTTATCTCCAAAAAGTCAAATCAATTAAAATATGAGAAGCTTGGAGGATAATAAGGCCCAGTCATACACCTATTTGACTTGTAAACTGTTGTACCTGATTTTCAAGGTAATATGAAATGCAGTAGAATGTTTCTTTTATTTTTTTTAGTTCACAACCTTAGAAAATCAATCACGAAAAATATGGCAGTGATGTTAATCACATTCACCTAAAGCTAGTTTAGAAGCAGCCAACTCACACACACCAGTTGTACAGCAATTTTCTCTGGTTTCTTTGAAGTGGCCTCCAATTAAATATATTCAATAGGTTTCTTCATTGTTATATTAGCCATTGAAGGTAGCATGATGTACCATGCTGAATTTTGTAATTTGAAAGTGTAAAGTCAGAGCAGAGAGAAAGGAGGTCAAAAAAAACTCACTTCAGTAAATAACTCCATTCCTGGGATTAAAATGTCACCAAGAATGCCAGCATTTTCCTCAAAAATGTACATAACTTTCCACATTATCCCAGTCATTTGAAAACTACAAATTCTACACAGAGTCTACAGTTCTAGAATTCAAGTAAGAGAAGCATCAAATAACTCTAAGGAATATTTGACTATTTTGGAGATATTTTCAGAAGTCTGCTGGTGATATAATATGTTGATATGATATGATATATGATGATATGATATATGATATGATACCTTCCTGCCTTAGCAAGAGAGAAATCAGACACTGGCCCATTTTCTCTTTTTTTTTTTTTGTGTAGATGACTCTTGCTGACCTCCCTTCCCCCAGGGGCTGTTTTCCAGAAATATCATAGGATTTTACACAACAAAATACATAAAATACCTTTGCAATAGGCAAGAAATCCCAGAGAATATTTATTCACAAGTATTTAAGGTTCTGTTCATCTATTCCCATAAGGCTCTCAAATATTACTCATAGCATTCTCCCTAAGCAAACCTTTTTCCTCACTGTCATTCTGTTGAGCCTATCCTGTGAATTATGTCTCAAGAGTCTCAGCAGTCCTTTGCCTTCCAAAATTTTTTGTGCAATTCCCTTTCTCATTCTTTAAACTGCAAGATGTTATTTCATCATCTCCTCACATAGGCAGAGTAACTTCAGAATTCAATCAACACCTGTAGTGAACTGCCAGTGTTTCAGAGGACTGAATACTGTGTTCTAGTTTTTAAAGATTGGGCAAATAATCCATTGAATTATAAAATTAAATGTGGCATATAACATGTCAATATTGACATATGAGAGAGAGTTTTACATGTGAACTTAGTGAACACTTACAAGGCTAATTAAGAGAAACAAAGTATTTGGCATATCATGATCAAGTAAGGCACAATCAGTAAAATAGTTTCTATATCTTTAAATTTCTCAGGGCATGAAACACAGCATAAAAATAGAACCATGTGATGTTCTAGACTAAACTTCCAAGAAAACTATGAAAGCATCATTGCTTTCATGAGAAAGCTAGTATTCATTAACCAAGAGAAAAAGAAATTTCCTCACAAAGCTACCAAGAGTATCACAAGCAGTGATTTAAATTTCCTGAAAAGTATTTTTTTTTTCACTTCAGACCCAAACCAGCCAATGACAATGCATCCACTTGGCACATCCTCCCACTAGCTGAGGATGTGTACAGCAGCGATGCTGAAGACCCGCTTTTCTCAAAGGGCCAATTGTTTATCACTTCTTCTTTTACTTCAGAGTATCTTTTAGAAACCTGTGAGCAATTTACTGGGGAGATGGCTGAGAAAGGATGAATGAGCTCCTGGTGTTGGAGCATTGCTTGCTGGACATGCCATAAGGTGAAGTGTTGGTGGGCACAGTGTCAGCACTCTCCTGTGTGCAACATAAGGTGCAGGTCCCTAAGGGAGCTGTCAGCTCAGCCTGCAGCTGAGACAGACAAACTGGGCAGCCTGGAGGTGTGGAACTGGCAACATGCAGTCCCACAAAGGAAAAGTCCATGGGATAAAAGAGCCTGAAATTCTGGGAAGAGCTGCACAGCAGCTTGCTAGCCTGGCAGTGCTGCTGAGAAGGCTGGCTAGGAACTCTGCAATCTGGCCAGCAATCCTGCCAGACCTGGTTTCCACGAAATGTTTTGATGCAATCTCTGTAATCTTGAGAAATGTTTTGATATCACAGAACCTTCATCTTCCAGGAAAAGACCGCACAATGGAAATGGAAGTGAAAGCTGCAAGTCCAGAAATGTAGATGGGGAGAGAAATTTAAATCTATGTTATGCAAATCAGAATTCTCTTGTCACAAAAGCACCAGAGGAAAGGGATGGAACTATCACTGTGGACAGCTCAGTGAGAGTTTCTCTCAACATAAAAAAATCACAGAAGAAATGTTAGGTTGTCCCAAGAGTGGGACAAAATATAATATCAAAACATGCATATCTTTTCATACATCACTGATTTTGTTTCTTCAAACAATGTTCCAGTCATTTTATCTAAGAAAAGTTGTTAAAAGTCTGAAGGAACTCCAAAAATAATCAAAGATTTGGAAAGACATTCACATAGCAAGCCATTAAATATTTGAATTTATTTCTTATAAAAGGCAAAGGAAGCAGAGAGAGAGCAATAGTACATGAGTTTCTTAAAGAAACTTAGATAACTTCTGCCTCCCAGGCCTCACCAAAACCACTCATTAAATGAAATTAAACAGGGTAAATTCTAGTAAAATCTAGTAAGTGGCAGATGACAGAAAAGCAGCCTAAGAAAATACCACTAGAAATTTGTTCTTATTATACATCATGCTCTTCAGACTGAATGTTTTGGGGCTGCTGTGGGAGGAATCATTTGGATCTGGGCCTCAAATCTAAAATTAAATCTAATCTTAAATAAACAAATGAACCAGCAAGCAAAAATCACCACCAACCACCACCAGATTAGGGAGTTAAAACTATTTTTCAAAATCTCTCATGCTGCTACTTATTTGAATCATGCCATTCTTTTGTCATTACATGAGGTGCAATTTCCTCAAGTCTAATTCAATGAACAATCCCTAAAAACTGGACAAGTAACAAAAATTGCATGGCTTCTTGAATGCAAGGTAAAATGGAAAAATTCACATGTAATCCTGAATATACATCCAAACCAAATAAGTTATAAAAATAGAAAAGCTGATAAGAAACTAAACTATTATTGGCCAGCTGGAGGAAGCCAAGATTGAATACTGACAGTCCCTACTGCTGAAAATGATAGTAATAGCAGTTTTTTCAAACTTTCATTCTTGAAGTTTCCTATTTCACCATCTACAGATCATAAAGGATGCTTCAAAGACCATTTAAAGCATATTTTCAGGAGAATTTAGCATGTATGAAAGCAGTGAAATAAGTAGTAAAATATGTAAAATACCTCTGTTGCAAGGGATGAAGCACATCTTGAAATCTGACCTTTCATTTATTTATTGGAATTATGGGACATTGCTTCTGAGAATTTCTTACAGTTTACTTGGTTGAACATTTAAAACTTTGAATTTGATGCAATTTGTCCTTTCTCATGTTTTTACTTACATGGACATCAGTGCCAAATCTTCTAAAATGACTGCAGTCTGTACATTCAGTGTTCTCTTTCATTAAAAATATTAAAGTATACAGTAATTTCAGGACTATAAGGCGCACCCTTTTGCCTAATTTTTTCCCCCGAACCCGGAAGTGCGCCTTATAGTCCGGTGCACCTTATATGATGGACAAAGTTGCAAAATTTGCCAAACCAGAAGTGTGAGCCGCAATGGGGGGGCGGTGCTGCAGGAGCGCCGAGTCACAGGGAGGGTGCAGGAGCAGGGAGGGAGGGAACTGCTGCTGGCCCCGGCCTGGGCGCAGGTAGAACAAGAAGCTGGGCGGAAAAGCGGCCAGAGGTGGCGCAGGCCCAGGGAACCAGGGAGAAGTGGCGCGGCCGCTGCAGGAAAGCGGGGAGAAGCGCTGCCGCCGCTGGCCGGGTGGAAGCCGGGATGCAGCGTGGCAGTGCAGTGGGAGTCGAGAGCTGTGCCAGCCGGGGGTGGGCGGGAGTGCCGGGGCCCGCTGCACGGGGAGGGCGCCTGGGGCTGTGTTTAAAGGCTACACCGATCTTTGAAAAATGCTTGCAAATTGAGCAGCTGCCAGTAATTTGTTACTTTGTTGCACGCCGCGCGGCTCCTCGCTGCAAAAAAAAAGTGCGCCTTATAGTCTGGTGCGCCTTACATGATCTACAAAGTTTCGAATTTTGCCGACTCCTGAGGGGTGCGCCTTATAGTCTGGTGCACCTTATGGTCATGAAATTACTGTACTGTGACCTCTCTTCCTGTTACTGTCCTTACACACACTAAAAGCTGACAGTAGTTCAAAGGGGCACAGAGATAGAGCCATGCTCCCTGACAGGCTGGGTAGGGACAGTCTGCACCTGGATAGCATTCAGGGGGTCTTGGGCTGCTGCCCATGCCCTGTTCCCCAGCCTGTTGTTGGGACCTTATCTCACAGCCAAACCTGCATCTGTGACGAAGAAGATCAGGAAGGGAGGCATTTTTCCCTCGTGGGCACAGGTAGATCTGAGATGGAGGGGCTGAGCAGTCAGGTATCAGGTGTCGCAGTGCCCATTCCAGACCTGATAGGATGTTCTTCGCCTCACCAGGCACTTCCCAGCATGTACAGCTCACCGAAATTTCCTGTAGAGGACCAACTGTTTTCACCAAAGAGATTGAATACCTGTCAAGTGAAAAATATTGAGTTATATGCAAAATGCACTAATTTGGGGTGTGTGTGAGAGGGTGGAATTCACTTTTAATATTTGTATAGTATGTGTGATTCTTATTTTTCTTAGACAACAATTCTCCTTTGTTGAATTGAGAACTGACTATGGAAAATACTCCTCAGCTAGTGTACTCAATCTACAAGTGAAAAGAGACACAAATCCCAAATTGTCCTATAGAACAAAGCAGTGACACTTCTCAACATTTTTTGTTTCTCTTTTGTAGTGGATGGTGTGGGGGACAGTGTGGCAAATAGCAGGAAAAGCCCCATAGCCAACACTGGAAACAAATCCCATTTATAAGATGACCAATGAAGAAGAAAGAATTTTCAAGCAATAAATCAGCTGCCAATTCTGTTTGTTACCTCCTTATGCTTACACACAGATCTTGGCAAAGGATTTGAGAAAATGGAACATTGAATAGCAGCACTGGTATGACTGAGGCAGCTACAATGTCTAGGATGGTCTGTTGACCTTCTCTAGCTGCCTCATGGCCACCCAGTCTCTCTCTCTCACTCCCCCTTCTCAGCAGGACAGGGAGAAAATGAGATGAAAAATCTTGTGGGTCAAGATAAAGACAGGGAGATCTCTTGCCAGTTGTTGTCATGGGTAAAACAGACTTACTTGAGGAAAATTAATTTAATTAAATAATTAAAATAGATTTAGCTGGTGAGAATCAAAGGCCAGAGTTAAAACAGTAGGACTGGCCTGTCTGCTCTGATGCCACAGATAGATCAAGAGTGGAATGCTGCCACAGGTTAAGTGAAGCTCTTTGCACATAAAAGCTCCTTACCTCATCCACCCCCACACATTAAACCATTTGCTCTTGAACTGCTTGGCAGCTCCTGCCTTTAAAATGAAGAATCTCTGATTTTGTTTCTAAGTAATGAAGTAGTGACTGCTGCCATCAACCTGTCAGTCCCTTTCCAGGGTCAGGACTGCCCTTGCTGACACTGCTCAATTAACTCATCATCAGAGGGTGCCATCAGAGCCACCACGCAGTCACACTTGATCAATGGCTCTCATGGATGCTCACTGCACTGGTGCAGCAGTAATAGGCAGCCCTCATGTACTGACGGCTCACTAAGTTTTGTTCTTTTCTCTGTGCTTGTAACACTCCCTGCAATTCATTTCGTCCTCTCAGCTCTAGCAATTCCTCTTCAATCAAAACAAGTGACCATATGAAACATATTAGAGCTTTACACAACAGGCAGCCACTGCTTTGAGGAAAACCCTGGAAATGGTCCTGATAACATGAATACAAATTATCTGTGTCCCTCTCTTACCATAAAAAGAATGATTGCTAACCACTTTGTTCATGTGACACCATGCAGCTTACACATAGATTTCTGAATAGTAATGAAATTTGATTTACCTCACTGTGAGGGTACAATTTAAGGTAATAAAACATTTGAATTTATTAATGCATTCAGTACTTTTCTTCCTTGCAACTGTGGAAAGGAAAAACTCTGTCCAGATTAGATTTTAGGACTATTAACCCCACCAAAGTTATTATTAGCAACAGCTATCAGGATTATCTACCAGCTAAAGATGGTTCAAAAACCATGGGGCCACAGTCATGGCTGGCTCCAGAGATGTTTGTGGGTCTATCTTCCTTGCTCCACAAAAGTGATTTGTGAGATGATACCACTCAGGCACAATGCCCTGTGGGCATTTGTAGCTAAAAAAATCATTCGCTAAGCGAGCACTTTAAATCTAATTGCAGAAAATATTTACATCCTGAATTTGGATGAACATGAATCCGCTTATCCTGTTGAAAAGACAAGAGTTTTTCTTTCTCCCAAAGACAATACTCAGCCCTGTGTGACAGGAAATATGCTAATATTGAGAAAGCTCCACCAATACCTAAGCAACATAGAAAACAAGGAATTATATCACTGAGATTTCTTGAACATATTATAAATATTTTCTCACATAATTGGTTAAGAAAACAATCCCTGCCATGGACCTCCTCATTTTTTTATGGTGCATAATCATAAATACTAAAGTTCATCATCCCTTCCCTTTAGAAATATTTAGAACAATAGAGGGGACGACAAAAATTGACCACGAATTCCAAGTGTACTAATCTCAAATGCCATCACAGTTTCCTATTTTGATGATGCTGATCCTTGACTCTGCAATGCTATACTCGCTGCTTTCCTCAAATGATATTCTTTACATTTACTTAAATATCAACACATAACAACTGCTTTATTAGAGCACTACAAATCTTAATTTAAGGAGTGAGAGATAGCTTTCCTTAGTGATCATATATGTAACAACTGGCTCTATTTGGATTTTTTAAGAAGGGAAGTAAGGCAGAGAAGAGAAAGGAGGCTCATGCAGTAGGATTGCACAGCTCAAAGGAACCAGACCTAGCAACTAATCTGTTAAAGCAAATTTGTACGATTGTCCTTGAAGTTCTATGATTGGGGTCCAAATCTTCCTGAAACATTCCCACAAAGTTTAATGGTCAAGGAAGAAAGCTCTGAAGTCACTGCCTCTCCTTGTGCTTGTCCTCTTTATTTCTCAAGGCAAGATACAAACAATGCTGAAAACTAGATTCCCAAAGGGCATCATCAGTTTTGTAAAAGCCTGTAGCCTGCTGAAACGATTTGACCAGAAAACTCCCAAAAGAATATTCCCAAAAATTCTTTTCCCAAAGGAATTATTCTCTACAAGAAAGTTAAAATCCACAGTCTCCTATACATTCAGCTGAGACTCACTAACTAGTGCCAGCGTTCTGGAGGCCTGCAGGAGCCATGGCAAACAGGTGGGAATGTGGAGAAGGTTTTCAGTAACTCAGTCCAACAATGTCTTACATGTATCCCTTTTTCAGACTGAAGTGCAGATTTATCAGAGACAGAAATTAGAAATTTACATTGGAATCCAGACCCCCTTCCCACCTTTGAGTAGCTTGGGAAATAAAATTGTTATAATGAAACAATAAATCAAGATCCCTCCACCACTCTTTATTTTCATGGGTATTACATCACTTAATCAGGTTAGCTTCTGATACGCTTTCCATACACATGGCCCAAAAAAAGTGGTACAATATTGATATATCTTTTATAGCTACCTATTATATTAAAAAAAGGTTGCATTATTAACACAATATGTCATGACTTTTTTAATTTTAAAAGCTAGACTTTTAAAAATGTTAAAAATCCATGATTCTAAAAACTTTCTGATTTCCATTTCTTCATAATTTATTGCTACATAGAGCCCACTGTCATTTCAACCAGTAGCATCTACAGACTACAAATGGTGATGAATTCCTGTCTCTTCTCTCTGAGAGTCAACAGATAATATAATTGTTCCCAGCTCCTAAAGGTAGACATAAGTGTAAGAAACACTCCATCATCGTGCTTTGTTTTCAGTTCTGGGTTTGGGCAATGTGAATTCTCTCTGTCAAATATGAACATAAAACGTTCAGAGATAGGAGCAGAAAGAATATAGTAGGCTAATTCACAAGGATTTTCAAGGATATGAAACACCTAAATTGGGCAAGAAATTTCATTCATTAATGAATGGGAAAATAACTCTACTGGATTTGGGTTTTTTCCTCCATTCACCATATGAAAAGAATCACCAACAATAAAAACAAAGATACTCAAGGGCAAAGAGAATTTTTGGACTAAACAGCCTCATAGCTCTTTACTTATAAGATGTCTGTAATTACCAATAAAGCCATGAGCTTTAGCTTTGTCTGGGGCTACCAAGAGACATAGTTTTGGTATTAATAATCACATACAATGATTAGAACTAAATTGATACTCTTATTTTTAATATCTCTTTTAAATTAAAGCAGTTGAAATTCTATCTAACCTGTTGCACACTTTAAAAATTTATCATTTTCCTTGTCTAAACAACATTTTTCTGGCAGAGAACATTTCCATCTAAATACAATAATTAGTCACATAAGAATTATACTGTTATAATTTTCTATTATTTTACAGGAGAAAGAAAAAAAACCCAAATATGTCAAGACAAAAGGCTTGTATTCCATGAAACAAAACCAGCAAGTACACCCAAACTAATTCCAGACCTTTAATTTACTACTTCAGGCTGACTGAAAAAAGTCTTAGGTGATAAATTCCAGGTGAAACAAACTTTGTATTTGATCCACAACTTTTCCAAATGGAATTCATACCAGAAAAAACTCAATAAAATGTATAACAGCAATACAAAATTGCTCTTCAGATGCAGAACAATGCAAGTTTGCCATTATTACCTTGAAATCCATGAAAACTCATTCTTTGCAGGAAGTGACTAACATGAAGGAAAAAGGCAGAGAAATTAAGGCCAATTAACACTGTCTAAAGTGTAGAAGGATTATTAAGCTCAGATGGCACCAGCAGAAATTCACGTGTTCACTGAAATGTGGGGACAAGTCTACAGGCACAACAGGGAACCCACAGGCATTGCTCAGTTTTTAACATCAAGCATTTTAATTAGAAAGTGGTGTCTTTACCATAAATATATCTAAGCATTGCACCAGAAACAATTTCCTCCTTAAAAATAAAGCAAATTTTAGTTATTAACATTTATCCTTTAAATTTAACTGCCTTAATTTGAATTTCTCTAATCCAAGCACTTTTTGTTTTGCATCCAAATTATAAAATATATAGAAAAAAATAGTTAATTACAGATGAAGTTATAATTTTAAGTCCAATTACATGTTGTTTCTTGTAAAATCTTCCAACATCTTGCATTTGGGATCTGCATTTGGCTCTTCAGCTTTGTGTACTAAAATACATTAAGAGCAGCACAGAATTTTTCTTTGTCTTTTCTACAGCCTAAATGGATGCAGATATATTAAAATACGACCAAATAATTTTAAGAAGAGATCAATTTCTTTTTTACAGCTTCAACGTACAAATGCACTTACAGACCATTACAGTACAAAAGATTTTTTTAAAAATCTATATATACATAACAACGAATATCAAAAGACCACCAAATTCAATGCATTAATCACATTTTTGTCTTTGGATGGTATTTTATTTTCTGTTCTTTAAGTATTTTCTCAGTGACTGCAGATCATTGGAAAAAATGAACATCAATTCACAGCCCCCAGGCTCCAAATGAAAGGTCTCCTGCTATTTCCCTAGATGGTCAATAAATTGTCCTAGAGGTCTGCCAAGGCATCAGAAGATACATTAAAATGTGCATTGTTATAAGTTCATAGCTGTGTAAAATTTACCCAGCACAATTGAGATGTGGGATTGGCCTGCTCTGAAATTTAGGATGGAGACTTTCCTTCTATGAAAATTACTGAAGGATAATGGTTGTCAGAAAGTTTTAAACCTCTAAACTTGAGACATCAGAAAAGACTGAAGACAAGACCTTAGTCCTGCAAGCAGCAACTTGTGAAAAGACTGAGCTGACAGGCACTGCTAAACAATCTTTGAAGGATCATCAGTAACAGTGTGGCCACAAGAACACTTCTGGAAAACCACAACCTTGCATCTCCTCAGTGCTGCACTTTTAATGCCAGCATCAGCTGGGATTGTGATCCATTTACAGCATAATCCTCTTCCCCATATACATCCACTAGAATACCTGGCAAGGATATCAATGAATAAAAATTCAATGAATAAAAATGAATATAAATGAATAAAAATAATGAATAAATATAAAAGCCTCTGAGATCACAATTGATTTTATATTAGACCAATGATTTGATGAAAATATGAATGCATGTCATTCTCTGAAATCTGTTCTGAAGTAAGAACCCTGCAACTGGAATGTTGTGATACTGCAAGTGATATGAAGGTGAGCAGACATGAACATGCCATTCCTTTGGTTTGTCTAGGCTTCAAAATTTTAGATTTTCAGAGGTAGAATTATCCTATCTTAACTTGTGTGGTACCATTTCTCTTTAAAGCCTTCCATCTTCTCAGGAAAGACTTTTTCGAAGCATATTGTCTGATGCCATCTTCAGATCAATTCTGAAATTTTAAGATTTGGATTACCCTCATAATTGTCCCTTGAAGTTGGTTTGCTGCTACGGCAGATTTTATTTCAAAACAACAAGTTCTAAAAATGCCTAAAAATATTTAGTAAGATGCCATTTAAGACTGAGTTAAAACTGAATCCATATGGAAACTGCCAAGTTCTAATGGTTGAAATATGCCTGTACATTAAACAACTTGCAGGGAAAATGTACTGTATTTTCATTAAATATATACTTTTATTAAATATATACTTCTATTTTGCTAGAGAAACAGCTTAATAAAAAAATTCAAAAGTTTTTCTAAAGGAAATATTCTATAAACTATTTAAGAAATACAGAATTTGTAATAGGGCAGAGACTGTAACATATATGTAAATAACCAACCCCAATGCAGTCATCATTTGAAATAAAGAAAATGAAAACGATGTGGCAGTGCTCCCTCTACTAACAGCACTTAGGTCCCAAGAAATTATTTCTGCTGCCTGTGGCTGGGAAACCAAGCATGCCTGAGGCAGCAGGCTGTGCTCTGTCCTTCCCTTGCTCCATGGTCCGTGTCTCTGTGCACACATGGAATGTGCTCCATTCCAATGTCACTCATGGCAGGACCACTTTCTGCTCCACATCACAGGACAGCCATGTAGGGATCTCCCTGTCCTGAGGACAGCAAAGAGGATCATCCCTGCCACATCAAGGCACATTATAAAAGGGGACATGGAAAGAGCCTGTGAGTACAGCCCTGGCTGCTTTCAGGACTCCAAGGAGTATTTTGACAACAGCTTTTGGGTTGAGGCTCTGGGCTCTTTGGTGCAGGGGTACAACAGACCTGCAGCAGCCTGGCAACTGCAACAGGCAATTTCCTGTGTACAACTGCACCATGGGGATTATTAGCCAGTTAATACAGTTTAGCAATTTAAAAATACCCGTTTTCTGGGGAACTAGAGTAATTATTCTTGGGTCTTTTCCCAAGTTTTTCTGCAGTTTATGGCTTACTAGAAGAGAAGCTCCTTGTGTTTTTTCTTTTGATGTAATTTTTTTTTTTTTAACACTTCAAAAGTCATATCTCTGAATACTATTTACAATCTGAGGTTGTTTTTCAGTGCCACCTGACATATCTTTCTGTCTCATATATAATATAGTCATGCAGTCACTACATTGAACTATACTTGTTTTCAGGACTCAGAAACTATGCTGGAGTATATCAGTGGGACCTGCAAGAGCACCTGAGGATAAAAACCTTAGTCAGAGTATAATGACCATTATGTGCAACATTAAAATAACTGTTCACAGTCCAAATCTCGGCCTTTTGTGCTGCATAGTTTTATGAAGTTGCAGATTTACATGTTATTGAGTTTTCCTACACTCCCCATATAAAAATTCCTTGTGATACAGCACAACTTATTGCAGTAGTGTTTGGGGCAATCAGGGGGCCGTGCCCTTCTCCCCACCCAACAGGACTGACACGTGTTGCATTCAGGGAAAAGCAGAGGTCACAGGGATGCTTTACTGCAGTGCTGCTGATACACCTGTGTTAGGTCAGCTGAACTATGGGTGCAAATTAGAAATTCCAGCAAGGCTGGAGACTGGCTGGAGAGTAGGAGAACCAAAACCACCTTGGTAACAACCCTCCTCCAGTATCACAGAAAACTCTGTTATTAGGTGTCTCAGAGAAGAGAATTGGTAATCAAGTTACAAGTTGCATATAAAGTTTTCAGCCCAGAGTGCCATGATGCAGAAGGGATCCAATGCAGAAGGAGAGGCATGCAGTGATACAGCATATTACTTCAAAATCTCTGGTACTCTCCTGCTAATCATGCCAGACTACAGCTCATAATTTAAATTATTCATTGGGGAAGAATAAAAGTTTAATCAATAAAACCAGGGTCAAGTCACACATACTAGAGGTTCAGGAAAATAAGATGCCTTGAAACTCAGCTGTAAAATATCGTATGTTTTGAAGGAAACTTTAATATCTCCCCTTGCTCCTATATTCATTAATAATAATAAACCAACACCTCACCTCACCTTTGCCTTCACAGGTTTGAAAGACAGTTTATGAAAATCTTGAGTATTACTGCATTTCTGTACCGCTATTTCAGTACTTACAGTACCTTCAGGAATCCTTAATGTTACAAAGACAGTTCTTGATCGTCCTCCAGAGCTATGTGTAAAACATCAGTTATAAGAAAAAAAGCTTCAAAAAAGAGAGATATTCAAAAAGATGGTCACCACTGTTTACTTTTTGTCTTGTTTGATGCTAAAGTGGTACAGCACCAGATTGCAATGTGTATTGATACTCCATCTTTTCATAATTGACAGGGCCATAGGCAAGTGTTAAAATATTCTGTGTAGCTGTGATTGTAGTGCTGATCGATCACTCTCCAAGGCTGCAGGAAAAGCTGGCAGTTAAAGTCACTGCATAGAGCAATCATAGCAGCACTGACAGGCTGCTGTCAAGCAGGCAGGGGCATTCTGGAGACAGATAGCAGAAATGCCAAATCTGAGACAAATGCTCTTGGAATATGTAATAAATCATATTAGCTGTCTGACGCTTCTCCTTGGTGTATTGATCGTGATTAAAATAAACTAATTAGAATCGTAATCATGATGCAGTGATACAGAAACAAAGAGGTGAGCTAGGCAACATAATCATGAAGTGTTTTGTAGCAGTCAAGCCAGACCACTTTCTATCTTCTCCACTTATCATCCAATTACACCAACCAGTACATTTCACATCAGGCTATAGAAATGTCAAACAGAAGCCTGGATATATAGCCCACCCCTCTCAACAACTGCACATAGGTGCTATATTAAGATCTCAATTTGGGCTGCACTTCCAGGGAAGCTAAAAGAGCCATTTGAAGGTGAAGGGTAGAAAGTGGATTCTACCTGTAGCCTTCCTGCAGGGCTACAGGAGACACATACACAGTCACAGCCTTCCTGTAACCCTCAGGCCAGGAGCCATGGGTGAGGACAACCTACAGCCAGGCACACATGCAGAATAGGTACATGGAACTCCTCTGCAGTAGGAAGGCAGTGCCCTGAAATGGGGGTTTTACTTCTGTGACTTGACCAGATATATATATATCTATTGTCATTTTGAGACAACCAGGATCAAACAGCACTGGTGATGCAATTGCAGGAGTTTGTGCTTTCTTGCATTAAAATTCTAATAATTCATGTCATACTGTATTGAGAATCATTTGACAATTTTTTGACTTTCTACATCCATTCAGAACAGCCTGAAATATTTAACACTTTTCCATGCCATGTCATGCAGAAGGCTATAGAGCACAGTCATATTAAGCTACCAAGCATGGTTGACTAAAGAAATATCTTTATCCATACTAGGAACACCATGATAAGTTTAAACAAACTTCCAGAATCCTTGGGATATCTCCCAAAAAAAGTTCTTTTGAATTTCTAGCACCCAAATATTTTCTGTTCCCTGACATGGATATTCAAGATACACAAAATACAAGGATGTCCAAATAGTTGGTTTGAAAAGGATCAAAGACAAACTTGCATCTGGAAACATGCATCAGTCATGAGAATTCTTACATTTAATGGGTCTGTATTTTGTTCTGAATCAATGACTCAATATTACATCTTCATCCTCTTTTCATGCCAATTTTACACTGACTTAACTCTATTAACATATCCCTTACCTTTAAATGGCTTATTTCAGATTCACATTAAAGTAGATGAGACAGAAGTCAGTTCTTCCTAGGGTTGGCTTCTAATACATTGCTGATGCTGTCATCAACAGCTTAGAATAAATATTTTATTGCTTTATTTAACCTGACACATCAATTTATCTATTAAAGGTATAATATAAAAAACATTCATACTAACATACGGATTTGTAAAAACATTTCAGAAGATCTACAGTAAATTTAATCTGTGCTAAATGTATGTGCAGGGCAATGGCAATATCGATGTTAAATCATTCATACAACTTCAGTTATGCAATGCTATACAGATTTCATGTATGCTAATTTCTCAGCAACTGTAATTGCCCGTTTTTAAAAGGTCACAGAATTTCATCTCCCATCTCACTTAATGTAGCAGCCAATGAAGACAATGTAACATTTGGATTTTATCTGCTTGGCCAAAAAACTCTAACTCATCTGCCTTCAGGAAGGAAGGTTCTGCCTCCCATCTGTACTCAGCTATTCTGAAAAGGTGCTCATTAGTTAAGTGATTAATGTTAATAGCCACTTCTCTAGGTAGCTAAATTGGATCTAAGTGACTAAGTGAAGGCATTGCTATTTGAACTGATTGGGCTCAAATCTAACTACAAAGTAATTGATAACAGAGTTGGAAAATAGCTGCAACTAAAAAACTGGTCTGCAGCAAAATTAAAGTAGTGGTAGCAATTCAAGTAAGTTGTCTTCACAACACACATAGATAATACTGAACCTTAAGGGTTCAATTACAGGTCCTGAGACCACATAAAACTGGGCAGAAGTGTGTACAATCCTACCTGATCTGAAGCACAGAAAGAGCCTGGCAGCCCTAAAGGAAGGATGTCCCTCCTTCCTCTCCACTGATCACAGCCTCCCTGGAATGGAGCCAGTCAGGCTCCCAGCTCCTCCTCATCCTGCAGTGCAGCACGTTTAGGGTCTCCCAGGCAAGGCTGGATGTCTCTGTAGGGGGAAACAAAGGGAAAACAAAGGAGTGTCCTATGTAAATATAATTCAGCCCTAAGAATAGTGCTACTGCTTCCAATCTTTATGTTTGTGATGGTTTGTAATCAACTGACACAAGTAACTGTGGGACAAGGCTAATGAGATTGATTCACTCAGAGGAAAATGAGGCTATATGAGATACGCATGGATTTCTCTATATTGCATTTTGTTCATTTAGTTACAACATCAAAAAAGAGCTGTTTTCTACATCATAGGAAGCAGCACCATAGAAATGCTCTCCATGATTTTTATAATGGTGTCCTGGTTTAGACGACAGTATTGCCAGGAAAAAAAGGCAAGAGTTTTTCCCAAAATGGAGAGTCAAAATCCCCTCCCTCCCAGTTTACTATAATTTGGAAATTAAGGGGCTCTAAGGCAAAAGGTATGGGTTTAGGAATAACAGTTCTTTACTGATATATCTACAAGACAAACAAGAACAACATCAGCTATGAAAAACTCATTGACAAAACAGAACGAAACTCAGTATCAGTCCTTTTTTTCAGTCAGATGCCCTCCTCATCCACACAATCCCGATGGAGTGGGGGCAGAGTGGCTTTTTTCTCAGTTGCAGCAACTGCAGGAGCAGGCAGGCAGCAGCAGCAGGGCCATCTCAGGTGGGAGAAGGGTGAAGGAAAAAACCTCTGCTCACTGTTTGCGTCCCAGTTCTCAGCGCTGTTCTCAGAAGCAGGAAGCTGTAGCAGTGCTGGAGTGCAGGGCAGGTGCCACCACGGAGAAAAAGAACCTCTCTCCTTCGCCTTCGGGCAGGCGAGCACGAGTGGCCCCTTGCCAGGACAAAGCAACTCATCGTTATCCATCCCCACCCCTCTCTTTTGTCTTGAGTAATTAGAAACCAAGGGAGTTGCCCGGCCAGGTTTCTTTAACATGCTAATGGGAAAAATTTCTCAATGGGAGAAAGAGTAAAAACTCCCCCAACCCCCAACAAATGATATAACTAGACACATCACAAAAATCAGATTAGTGGAGATAACCTATCAAGATCAGCGAATTAATTTGATTGAGGTAAAAACCTACACTTTGGCTCTCATCAGTTGTGTTACAAGGAAAAAAAAAGTAGAAAGAAAAGAAGAAATCAGAAAATTAAATTAAACTTATATCTGCATATTTAGACTTAAAAAGGCATAGTTTTTACTGGCATGTTTTCCTGTTGCAATTCCAAATTTTAGATTTTGTAACAGATTCATAGGTGGCAAAATTGAGGTCAATAAAATTCTAATGGTGTTTATGCACCAAATTGGTCAGGATGACCACAAATGCAGAACCATACAATTCAAATGGAAGTTAAACTTTGAACCTTCAAGGTCTGGGGTTTTGGTGTTTTTGTTGTGCCCTGCTCTCCCAAACCTACAAAAGGCCAACATTCAGATGCTTGACTTCAACAAACAGATCAATTTTCCAAAGTACAACAATAAATTCCCTCACAAGAGCAAAAATCTTCCAATCTGTTTTGGAACTAGACGAACCAAAATGCAAAAGGTATTTCCCTTTTTATAATGAACATTAGTTGTTTGGTTTTTTTCTTCAAGTTGCATTATTACATAGAAATGGAAAGCTGGGAAACTTGTTAATCTTCTTTCCTTCCTTCTCATTGCTTCATATCAGCATAACCTTTTCTGGCAGTAGTGGGAATGCCAACCTTATGTGTTTCTAATAAAAGAAAGAACCTTTTTCAGATTGTACACCAGCTGCTAAGTGTTTCTACAAAGTTTCATTTGAGAATTAATGTGCTTTCTTATACATTTCCAGCAGTTTTTTTTTTTTTAGCATGAAAGTTCTTTTAACATAACAAAACGACACTTTCAAAGAGTCACCTGGAAGACACCTACAAACTCTACTAAGGCTTCTCCAATTTCACATTGAACTAGAACTCCTCTTGTGGTAAAGAAGAAAAGCATTCCTGTCAGTGAAGCTCAGCAATTTTGTATGCAGATGAAAAATTAGTCACTACAAGAAGCAGAATTATTATACGAAAAAACCCCAACCAAACCCTACTCTCAAAACGTGTCCCTACTGATGGCTAAAACCACAAATCCCATACAAGTTAACCAACTTTAGAAACAGGTCTTGGCAGATGGCTTATTTGGGAATGCAAAAGCAAACATCAAGTGTCAGAAGTCAGCTGGTAAGAGATATGTACGTGCAGCCAAAATATTGTTTTAATTTCTGACTTCTTTATGGCCTTTTTTTTCATTTGTGCAACTGTAAACCCAGTGTTTCATTTTCCATTTTGTCTTTTTGGACTGTGTGAAGCACTGATATTATAAGGTAGCGAGTGATTAAATTTCCTTCCAACTCAATTATTTTACTCATTCCTTTTTTTCCCCTTTTAATCCTTCCCTTAGCCTTTCCTTCCTTTACATTTAATATTCTATTAATACAAAATTTCAGAGAAGGCAGTGATGTTTACCCTCACCAATTCTTTCTTCTTGCTCTTATCATTTAGAAAATAGTGGTGTTAAAAGTAAGTAGCACCCATCAGCACATGAGAAAACCACACCAGCTGGCTACAGCCAGCTCTCAAACGGCTGTTAAGAGTCTTCCTTGCCAGCTACATATTCCAAATAAACTCAGATACTCCCGACCTCAAAATCACTATGAACTCTATCAACTGGCTACAGAGACACACTGCTTCAAAGACTGGAGTTGGAGGAGGAAGAGCAAGCATTAAAAATAGTAAAGGTACAAATAGCAGAGAGGCAATACAAAAAATTTCACTTCAAGGATCCTAGTAGAGCATATTTCAAAATACTTGGACTGCCTGTGACACGTGCATGAGTTCTCAGATCACAGTTCCAGTGGTATAAAAAGCATCCAAATTGGATTTATTTAAACATCAGCATTTTTGATTGAAAAATATATGTTGCCATTGTGAGGAGACTACTTACAAATATTTTTACAACTGAATTATTACATAGTGACAATTTAACAAAAGAATTGTGGATTACATATGAGGACATTTTCCCCCTCCCTCTCAGAAATGATCAAAGTTTGTAGCAGAGAAGCTGCATCAATAATTAGACAGAAAATGGGCAAAAATACCTCCTTACCTCTGAGTGTACTTAATGTCTTTCTACAAAAAATAACCATAGCAGTAAAATCTCAGATGTGTACAACGTCAACCACCAGATCTGGACACTTTACAACTAGAGTGATTATTGCTAGTGATTATTGCTTTCTTTTCCAAAGCAAACCAGGAATTACAAGAATATTTATCAATAGGATGTACCAGAATCCATATAAATGTTTGTGGGGAAAAAAAAAAAATCTATATGGTGAAACTTTTTTTTGCTCATTAGTGGGATAATTGCATGATCAGAGTAATTGGTGCAGCCCTGTTCTCAATAAAATATTAATATCATTTCAGAAAAGTCCATTCACAGTTGAAATAAAATGTAGCGCAGAGAGGAGCTGAAAAATGCTCTTCACAGAGAACATTTCTCTTTCATCCATGTCGATTGTTAGCTAATTTTTATTTTAAAACATTTCAATAACTTTTCAAACAGAAAAAAAATTATGGAACAGGACATAATTTGTGTGTAGAGGATGGGTGAAGTACGTCATGTTCTTCAGCCAGTCTCCAACAAGGCCTCATAACAATGACAGTTTGCAAGTATCGATAATTACAGATGTAAATTTGTGCCAGCAATGATGCATATGCATGATTTATGGCATTTAGGTGTCACACACTTCATGTTTAAGTGACACAAATTGTGTTCAAAATAGTTACCGGTGACAAATGATGAAAATGACAAGCAGAAAAGGAAATACCAACTGATAGCTAAGCTCCTGTCTGGGAAGGAGTGGCACTTGCTGCCAGGAACACCTCATTTGAAAAACTTGCTCTGTGTAACAAGGAAATTAGATGACACATAAAAAATATTTGGTGTTAAGTAAATTTAATCAACTCAAGTGTCTAAATATTTATATATAAATATTCAGTTTGGTGCACATATGAGATCAGCTTCAGAGACAAAGCATTTCAGAGTGACCTGGATGTGCAAATTCCCACAATGGCATTCTTTTGCAGTCATAGCAACACCTTGCTTAATTTTTTAAAGACAGTATTTGTAAGAAAATGAAGAAAGCGGAGACAGACATAGCACCTACTCCGTCCCCTGGTTGGGAATGGCACGGCCAGGTGACCAAGTTTCTTTACTATTCCTTAACAGTGGAGTATCCAGCTGCTCTTTGTTCCTCAAAATGTAAGCAGAAGGAATAGAACATTACTTTTACCAAGAGCATAGGTACTTATCTTAGTAAATACATGTCTGAAGATAGTCCTTGAACAATAAAATTAGTTTGACATTTCATCAACGTGATCTTAACAAACTAGTCTGCCTTTTACAGATTAATTAATGTGTTCACATCATAAGTAACACTGTTAAAAAGCATTTATGAAAAAGTACAGTAGAGGCAGTTATGTGATACTTTTGTTTGCTTTCTTTTCAGCAGTTTTAATTGAGTTTTTAATGAAGTGTCATTCCCTTCCATCAGCAGATCAGGAATGTACTACTTATTGTGGCTGCAGTGTTACCCTCCTGCCCTTCAGCCTATAAAAAATTGCAGTGATAAAAAAAGAAATTAGAAGCACTGCTTTGCTGTATGACATTGATTATCAAAATACAATTAATAAAACCTATGATTCTTTTCTAGCGGTCTCAAGAACACATCATTCTGAGCTTTTTGATAGTATAGAGAAATGTTAGCTTACTACAGGTGAAAAGATCTGGCATTTTCATTCAGCTGTGCAAATGTTACATGAGCAACCAGAAATACAAGGTCTGAGAAAAGTAACATATTATGAATAATATGTTGCAATATGTCCATAAATAATATACCATAACATGAGTTACTATGGTAACTATTTGGATTTGAGATCATTGGGCTAGGGTTTTTTTCCTACTACCTAAGAAAAAAATATTCACATATACATGGCATTATCAAGCAGGTTTGATTCCAGGCAGCTTACTATTTTAGGTATTGTTCCCTTCTCACAAATGACTCTGGGAGAAAGCATTTTTGACTCAGTAAGCTTGTCTTAGGTCACTTACTTCACAGCATTTGAGCAAACAAGTAATATTTAGCAAAAAAATAACAACAACAAAAAAGTAGATCCTTTACCTGGAAAATGCTCAAGTTGAGCAAGTTTTGTTGAATAAAACATTTCTTCAGGAACATGTCTTGGTTCCATCTATGGTGCATTCTTTCAAATTCTGTGAAAACTTTACATATGTGCAAGAATTAAATGCAAGGTGGTTCCTAATGTAGTAGTTAAAGAAGTGGTTCAAACAGCAATCTGCAAGTGGGCAAAATACAAACAACATCATGTCACCTATTGCTTTAGGCTAAAGAAAAAAAGCAAAGAATTTGCTATTTTGTTTTAGCTTAATAAAAGAAAAGGTAGCAGTAAATGTTAAAAAAATGAATAACCCAAATTTTCTCATTATGTAATTAGGGCTTTGTAATGGTCTGTATAATTGAAATTTATTTTTAAAGATCTGACATAGGAAGGAAGAAAATCCACAACAAAGACTTTTAAGAATCATTAATATTCAAAAATTGCATTTTCAAGATAATATTCAACTGTGTTTGAAAACTTGTCTTGGACAGAACAGTAATTCAGTGAGGTTTCAGTTACACAATGCCACAAAAACATTTCTGAGGCTACTTGCAGATGGCAGAAACAACAGAATATTCTAAGGAAAGGAGTAAAGAAACTGGTCAAAGTTAACAAAAAGTACCTGCTTTATACTTGAATGCATTTGCATGTAGCAGGTACACAAATATATATGCATGTGTGTATACATAAAATCAAATGGGATTGAAGACAGACACACAACCCATATCACTCAGCAAATATTTTCTTACATTACCCTTAGGCCATTTTGTAAAAAATCACTGTTTTCATACATAAAACACCCTAACATGAAAATTAACTCTCTTGTGAATATCTTTAGTTTCACCTGCATGCTTTTAAGCTGAGTAAACAAAAATATAAGTGAGTGAACAAAAGTATTATTATTAAAGTGGTATGGTGGGTTTAGAGCTCCTATGCAGATTTAGTCCTTGTGGTTTACCTTTTTGTAAAACAAAGCAAATAGTCAAGCAGGGACTGGCTTTGTACAAAGCCTACTGGTGATTTTTACAGGGGTGTTTTTTGAGAAGGGTTTCTTTGGTTGGCTGATTGGTTTCTTGGTAGTACATTTTTTTACAGCTGAGTTTCTCACTCTTCCCTAACAGCCCAGGAACTCACAGGGCCAAAAGCCACAATCATTTAGTGCATTACAGACATATATTTCAAGGCAAAATTGACCAGGGCTCTTGGACGTGAAAACAATAATTCACAACTCCGCATTCCACAGCCTTGCTGGTTTAGGGCATGAGTGGGGTGTGCAGCCACCCCTCAGCACAAGGCACAAATTTGTCCACACATGATTTAACATCTTTCTGCACTGGACATTGATCAGTGAACCAGTCTATATTCTGCCTTGTGCAGAATAGACAATGTTTTTTTCACTTTTTAATTGATCACTGATATGCACAATAGAAGGCAGTTATCCCTAAGTTGGTTTTTTTTAGGAGAATTATCAGAGTGTGTGATGCCTCATTTGCTGGATAATAAATGTTCCATCGTGGTAATAACTGCAGGGAAGGGTATGTTTCTGAAACAGCTTTTCTAGCTGGAGAAATGGATTAGAGAGATTACCATTTCATCAAAGTGGCAGAACAGTTGAGAGGAAATATGGAAGGAAATTTTTGTATAATTTCTGTAGAGTTGCTATTTGTCAAACCCCACTGGCATCAATCATGCTATATCTTTTCTCCTGATGCAATCACACCAAAAAAAGTTTTTCTTTAATATGCATGTGTTGGAGTAAAAGAAGAGACATAATTGAAATTTCTTTGAATTGTACTATCATCTAGATAAGAAATGCACAGATGATACTATAATTTTAATTTCAGTTTATAAGTCTTTCCCAACATTAAAGAAACTTCTTTATCCTGATATTTCCTATAGCAGATTTTTAAACTAATACTGTACCACGATTTCCAGCAAGGTACTCAGTCCTGTGCATAAATAAGGAACACATCGATTCTTAGACATGAAATTCACATATAGAAAACTTGAGAGGTCTGACATTCTTGAAGAATAATGGTGATTAACATGCCTGGACTGCATTCAGTCAAGAACCATGTTAATGGATTTTGGAGAAGGCATTCCTATCGACCCATGCAACCCTGTAGTGAAGTCATTAAAGAACAAGAAATAACCAATAAAAGGATTTGCTGCATGGAAAAAAAGTAGTTGCTGAATTAGAATAGGGGTTCTTAGAAGTCAGATCATAGGGTATTTTTCAGAAGTATCTTTTTTATTATATTCTGTTTTTCTTATCTCCCCTCAACCTAAGTTTCAAACAGAACACATTTTCTTTACAAAATCATATCCAAAAAACATAACTAGTAGTAGTATGATTTCCATATGTTGTTAGAGTGAGATTTGAGAGGCATCCAAAAGTTTAAACTGGTGGAAATGCTGCCTAGTGCCAGAGGAACTGTGCCTGCTAGAACATAAAATGTCTGTGGTTGGGATATAACATAAGTGTAGTGAAGATTAGTGTATCAGAGGAGAATACTGAAAAGAAAAAGGAAAATACAGAAAAATCAAATAACTTATCACTCAAAGTTTTGAAAGTCAGCATATGTAACAGCTTATATGAATAATCACAGTTCCCTTGCATTTTGGATTGGCCATGTGGAAACCTATATGCAGGCTCCTGAAAAATAGACATCAGAGAACAAAGAGTGCTATTCCTTTGAAATTTTCCTAATAATACAAAGGACCTTAAAAAAGATAGCATAGAGGTATAATTGCTTTTAAATAGTGTTTGTCAGAATTTTTTATGAGGTGTCCTAGGCCTTTAGCTCCTCGTTAAAAGGCTACAGCATGTTTGCATTTTGTTTACTTATTTGCATAATGTAAAAATACAACCTAGCAATTAATGCATGTAGATTATATCACAGTGACACTTCCTCGCAGTGAATTCTGTGCTTCCCTGCAGATGTGTTTGTTATTGTGTCCATATTTAAGCAGCTTTTCTTACACACAGCCTGGTATCTAGGTGTCTGTGTAGACAGTGTTTAGATCTCTGCTGTAGTTTTCCAATTATCTCCATGACTTGGAGCACAAACCTGGAAGAATACAGCCCAAAGTGATCAGGACAGTGTGCTATTCCTGGGTAGCACTGAGATACTCACTTCACCACATCCTCAGCAGGATGCCAATGGAGGGGTCACCTGCCATGCTATATTAACACACTGTACAGATTTTAGTTTGAGGACTAAGTCTGATAGATGAACAGGACTCAATCCCATCCTCAATCCATGCATTACCTGCAATGCCAAACCTGCAGCAGTTATAAAATAGGCTAGCCTGGAATGTGATCAGGGTTTGCCTGCAGATAAAATCAGTCATATGCTTAATCTGGTTAAATTAATATTTACACAAGCTTAGAGGGCTAACTACAAAATTCATACCACTGTACCTGATCTCCCCTCAGCATTACCTGTGAATGACAGATCAAATCCCACAAACTTTCAGGTCTCCTCTGTGTCATGTATACACGCCTTCTCACAAAGCACTCAGACTGAGTAAACTCATCAAAGGAAAATAATTATTCGTTCCTCAAAAATGGGAAGTTTCATTGGGGCACACTTTTTGATCATTTCAAAATACTGCAACTCAGAAACCCAAAAACTTTGCGAAGATATGCACTTAATGGTTCCCTTTGATCTATGAGACAGGAGTGGAAGAAAACGAGCTTTTACTAATTTTTGAAAAATTCAGAATTGGTTCCTTGGTCCAATGGGATTTTTTTGGTGCCCAGGGATCTCAGTCTGGATAAGGGAATTGAAATAATTTCTGCTTTTGGGCAGTTGGGCGAGACTTTGGTGTGAAATCATTTGTAATGTATCAGTGTTTTAGACAATTCTATGCCAGGAGTAATGCACCTAGATTTGGGTGTGGGGCTCTTTGGTCAAATTGACCTAAGTTTTTAAACTAAAAGCTCATAAAGCATTACATTAAATAAATTTTTAAAAATTATTAGCTGAACATAATGTATCATTAAAAATTTCTGTGTTCTGAAGAGCAATATTTTTACATAGCTATGGCAACATTCACTAGGTTTTCAGATCTTGTTAAAAGAGAGACCACTCTAAAGAAATTCAGATATATCAGAAAAAATTAAGTTAAAAATCAAGCACTTTAGATAATTTTGAAATTATAATCCTTCATAGCCTTTCAAAAGTATGTTTCATTATTTAATTTTCATAACTTGCCAGCTTTACACATTTTCTATCTTTCATCAAGTCTTCTGATGCCATAGACTGACAAAATATTGTCTATGAAAAGTAGCAGTTTTGTTCTTAATAAACAAATGCTGGTTTTAATTGGCATTAAAGTTCAGTTGGAAAAACTCATGTCTCCATTAACCAGCTGTTCATTCTAGTAAGAGAAGTTTTACAGGCAGGAAATGCACTGTGCCAGACATGCATGAAGTGTTTCTGCACATGTACAGCTTTTGGCAAGATAGATTTTCATGGCTTCTCTGGGGCTTTTCCTCCTATAATGCTGTCCAGAAAACTCAAACTGATTGCAGGGTGCATTCAACTGAAGGACCTCAGGTTTCTGTGCTGATTGAGCATCTGCAGACTACCAGTAGTCCAAAAGTGTGCAACTTCTGCATCTCTATTGTAAGACCATTTTATCAGATCATCTGAAGATGAGCTGTCCTCAACTTGGGGCACACACAGGCACTCAAAGTCTATGCAATCCACAATCACAGTTATGGCTCAAGATATTTCTCCAGGCAAAAGAAAAACTCCATTGGGAAAATGGTGATGCTAAAACTGCCCGGCTGTCCCTGGGCTCTCTCCACTGTACTCATGAGCTGCGTCCCTTGAGAGCAGCGTATCCACAACTGAGCTATCAGACTGGATTCAAACATCGATCTCATTTTCCAGCGTGGCACCTATGAAACATGATTGCAGTGCAGGAAAAAAAAACATTTACTGTTGCTACAGATCATTAGTCTATCACTGGACCACTGAGGCATGCAAACACTTTTGAATTCTTTGCCAAGACAACAAAATTGCAATAAATATAACACTGCCAACAGCCTGCATGCTAGAAACAGGAAAAAGAGCAAAGCTTGAAATTCACAATGCATTCCTGGAAAAGAAATACCATGTTTAGAGAGACCAACAGTCCATGTCCTGGTGGTCAGCAGCTCTCTCTGTCAGGAGAGCTCCTGTCAGCTCCACTTTCTCCCTCTTGGCAGAAAATGACACTGCTCAGGGCCTCCTGTTTGTCTGGCAGAGAGGCAAAGCTTCAGATTCTTAATTCAGCCACTCCATGAGAAAATATTATATCTTCTAAGAAGCTGGGAACTTTTACTTAATTTGGATCTACTGCCAGCAAAGTAGCAATGTAATATGTAAACACGGCCTCTTCTAAAATCCTCTAATATTTTGCTTTCTGTCTGCAAAGAGATTTCCAAGCCCTCATGAGAAGGTATATGCTACTCTCCTTTAACTGGAGGTGCACGTGTGCAGTTAATGGGATCAGGCACAACAAAGCCATGCAGCACGACTTCTTGAGCTCATACTTACTACCAGAAAAGTAAACTTCAAAGTCAAATGTTCTCCAATTATTGCCTCTGTATTTAGCTTTAAAATTGCCATGTATTTATGGCTAATAACAACTCCTGAATGAACACCAGTCAAGCCAATGAAAGGAAAACAGGTTTCCCCAAAAGGATTATGAGGACCTCACCCTCCAACAGAAGCTATGAATAGGATTAAAGGATTAGTTAAGCAAACAAGCAGTGATAGTAAAAATGGTTGAACCAGCTTTCAAATAGCACCACAAGAAAAGGTGAAATAAACTGGCCAGAAATATCACAGGGCCAAGGGCCAGAACCCACACTATGTCTGTCTCCCAGAAGAAAGAGACCTGAAGAGGATTTCTAGGAAAGGATAAGGACAAATGTTCCAGTCTTACTTTTATGTACAAATAAAAGGCTTGAATGATCAGCTGAGACTGCTTTAATAATGTGGTGACTGGTTGTAATCTCTTGCTGCATATATACAGAGAGCTCATAAATAGTTAACTACCTCTTTCTCTCATCCAGGGTATATCAGGTCATGGGCATCACACTATAAAAACGTTGTGAAGAACACCTCGACCTCATTACACCATCAAATGCATGGACTTTACAAAAGAAACCATAATGCATGCTTCTTTCCACAGTACAGCCAGGGAGGCACAGGCTTGCTGTGAAACAGAGTATTCCCTAGAGCACCTATGGAATGAGGAAAATGTAAAGGAGCTGGGTATTAGGGCAGCTGGAAAGACCACAATATAATTACAAGAATCTCTGAAACACTATAGAAAAACAAATCATCTTCTTCACAAAAAAAAGCAAAAGTATGAAGAGTTGAATAATTTTTAACATATTATTTCCTTCTTTCCTTCAATATTCAATCATTGAGAAACACTTCATAAATGTAGTAATTTTTTCTGGCAATATTTTCTTTATGCATTAAAAACCAAATAACTCTGTTTGTGGTTCCACCCATCTGGATAGTTACACAACAGAATGTGACTCTAAAATACAGTAATAAAAAGAGAAACCTAATGTACAATACCAAAACCAGCATTCTAGCAAAGCCAGACATATTAAAAAATTAATTAAAAACATCATAATTAATAGCAATGTTAATTCTTCACAAATTAATGCACTACACCAGTAGCATGACTAGTTATGGAAGGCACCCTTGCTGTGCCAGCTAACCATACTGTGACCACAGTGCCCTTTGGTCCTTGTCACTCAAAGCCTGTCAGCATGTTTTCCACCTGGCTGATGATTATGGAATGAAATATGCCCAACATGTTAAAACAGTCATTTGTTTGATTTCAGCTTCTGGCAGGCCAAATAGCACCTTGCTCATCTTTTCCAGGGAAATCTTTAAATTACAGTCACCCTTTAGGTTCCTTTCCTGTTCCTCTCTTTCTGGCCCAGTTTAAGGACAAGTATGGTTAAAGATCGAAATGTCACAGAGCTTTTGCAGAACTAAAATGTAGGCTCTTGAAAGTTAACAATGCATTCAGTCAGATTTCCTGACTTTCATTTCACAACAAAGTTGGACAGCCTCAAATGTTATGGAAATATCATCAAACAATACAGCTACAAAGCTCATGTTCAGTTTCACAGTTACCAAAGCTGAGAAGATTTAAGTAAGAGATGAAATATCCTTTGTTCCCACACATACTATCCACATCTTGCATAGTATCTCTAGCTGTTAAAATAGAGATGCAAGACCCTTGAAGGAAGCAATCTTACTCTTTTTTTTTAAAACAGATCTCATGCTGATTTAATTTCCCCAGATATTAATAAGGAGTTATTACAATGCAAATATATATAGTAAATACAGAATATTCCAGAGCAGATCACTGTCAGAAGATTTATACTACTTCCCATCTTTGTAATAACCTAAACCTTGCTCTCTAAACATGACAAGCATGTGAAATCTAAACTAGGCTGCATGAATGAGCTTCCTGCAACAAAAATCTATGAAAGCTAATTGCAAAACAGAGAGTGTAATAAGAAAACTTTTTTCTAGGTTGTGGTATGGATTTTCCTTAGTCGCTTGAATATCTCCATACGTCAAACAAAGCACATATGGAAAACATAGCTCCAAAAACTATAGGCAAACATGCAGCAAAAATGAAACATCCTTGTTTCCCACTGATGACTGACGTTTCAATTTTCCTTCACAATTATTTAAAGTTTATAAAAGCTTTAGAAAGAACACTTGATAGACTGAAGCCAAGCATGGGGAACTGTAACCAGATCTGACTTATATGAGACTTATTGTCCTGACGTTTGCATACAAGCACTTTCTGAAAAGAAGAACAATAGGAACAAATGAGCATCAGGAAAGCAAGTGGTTCTAATTCCATCTCTTTACTCTGCCTACAAAATCCCTTGTTCCTTGTCTTTACTATTTCCTCCTTATCACTTTTGCTCCAAAAAAATCTAGAAGTGGTTATACTGTAGTTCTAACATATCCAATAGATAATCCACAAGTTTTAAGAAATAAAACAAAATAAAAATACATTTAATATATGTTCAACTCCAGAAACTAACTTAATTCTTCCCATTTTTCAATGCTCTTTTTCAGTCTCTCTCCCTGTAGGTCCTCAAAAGACAATTAACACCCTTGTAGATATTTTCAGCTATCCTTGTTTAACCTTAGAGATGGGAGGATTTTGGTTCTATCAGAATCAGAGACTCACTCTTCCAAAAAAATTTCAAGTTTTCAAGATTTCCTCTAGGAGTCCAAAAATCATGCATACAGAAACTTGTCAATTGAACTTAGCAATAAAAGGTTTAAAGGACAAGTTGGACAATTGATTCAGTTTGCTCTTCATCTGTGGTGACGCAAATCTAGAAAAACCCTGAATTAAAAAAACTCTCAGGTTTCATTCATGTATAACTAAAAACAGTGCTCAATCAGCAAAACTTGTAGAAAAATTGAGCTGTGTTCTATCAATCTACTTGAAGAATCTTCTCTTCAGCCTGTATTATTCTGTAAGAAAGTTCAGGGAAGCCTCTGTATCCATCAGTTTGTTATACATGTGCTTGTGCTATACAGTTGAAGACTAAAACTAGAGAAAAGGTGCTTCAGCCACAGGCTACTGATGCTTTAAGGCTTTATTTTCCTCTTTCTTTGGGATTCAGACTGCTGATAGTTACAGTGCATTTGACCTGAACCAACTTGCTCTAAGCCAATTCAGCTGACACTGCAGTTCCTTTATCAGTGAAATCAAAACTTCTGCTGCTGACATAGAGCAATCACCTCAGCTCCATCTCTCCTCCACCAATACCTGATGCACAGCATATAAGTCATAATACACTTCCTAATGAAAATATAATGAACAAACAGTCATATATATTTTGTCTAGATAAATTATTTCTAATGAGAATAATAGAGCATAAGAAAATTAATTGCTTCCTAGTGCAAATCAGGAATTAGCAGCCACCTCAAGGATAATCTCTAACCTGCATCTGTAAGTGATAGCGCTGCTTTTTCTGAGGCAGTGATATTAAGTTTATAATTTTTAATATATTTTAATAGCCATTTGAGAGGAGGTGAGATTTTGGAAGTCGTGCTGCTTGTTGATGGTGGGACATTACAGCACCCCCATCACAACATGCCACGTAAAAACATCTCAAGAAATGGTGATTTGCCTTGCTTGTGGTTTTGGATGCCTCAGACTGGAAGACAACAAAAACGTGAAGGGGTAAGGGAGACTATTCTCAATAATTTTCAAAACTTTTTGGCTTTATTTTTACACTTTTAGGGAAAGATTCCTGAACACTTAGCACATATAATCCTCACCAGATTTTTCTTAGAGCTCAGCATTAAATTGTTCCTATTTACAGAACTTACAAACACATTTTCAGGTTTTGAAATAGCTCACATACTTGTTAATCAGTGAAAGCTCTCCAAATATCTGATCCTAAAAATTACCAAAACTCTGAATGAAAAATTTATTTGTGCTGTTTGAAAAACAATGGGGGAGACAAGTTGCAAGCTAGACTCATTTTTTATTCCCAGGTTATTTACTGAAATTTAATTTTAGCCAGAAATTTCAAAGCAGATCTCTTTTTTTTTTTTTTACTGGGAAAAATGGAACACTAGTCTACTGAGTTTCAAGTGTATTCATTGGCAGTAACATTCTAATAGGACTGCTGGTTCTAAATTATCTTCCCCCTTATTTTACTTTATACTGAAAGCATATCTAACTGAGAGTTAAATACGTTGCCACAATGTATTTGAATTTGTGGACATTTCACATTTCTCCCTGGGGAGGAAACCTGGGGGTTGAGATGCTGAACGTGACCCAGCCATGTGAGCTTGCAGCCCAGAAAGCCAAAGGATCCTGGGCTGCATCCAAAGCAGCGTGGGCAGCAGGGCAGGGTGGGGACTGTGCCAATCTGCTCTGCTGAGACCCAGCCTGCAGTGCTGTATCCAGCTCTGGAGTCCCTAGTGTAGAGAAGAACATGGACCTGTTGAAGCAAGGCCAGAGGAGGCCACAGGGATGATCAGAGGGCTGGAGCATCTCTCCTACAGAAACAGGCTGAGAGCTTGGGCTGTTCAGCCTGGAGAAGGCTCTGGTGGGACCTTAGAGCACCTTCCAGTACCTGAGGGTGCTGACAACAGGGACTGGTAACAAGGGTGTGTATTAATAGAACCAGGGGGAATGGCTTTAAACTGAAAGAAGATAGATTTATAGCAGATATTCAGAAGAAATTCTTTACTGTGAGGGTGTTGAGCAGTGGCACAGGCTGCCCAGAGAAGCTGTGCATGCCCTATCCCTGGCAGTGTTCAAGGCTAGGTTGGATGCAGGTCTAGTGAACAACCTGGTCTAGTAGAGGTGTCCCTGTGCATGGCAGGGGGACTGGAACCAGATGATCTTTATGGTCCCCTCCAACCTAAACCATTTTATGAGATCATAAACATGTGATAAATGCACAGTATCACAGACAAAGTAATATTACACAGTATTACAACATATACTCAAGATATTCAATTTCTAAGAGCTTCACAAAAAATGATTAAGTAACATTGGCTGGAATAATGATATGGTCACTGATAAAATATGGTCACTGATATTTACAGGGAATTCTTAAATATACAGACTATAGTCCAAAATCAAAAACATTAATTTCATTGCATTACAGTATAAAGAACTTAGCCTCTCTCATTTTTGACCAATTTAATACCCAAGTCTCATCAGTCAAAAAAGAAACCCAATTATCCATGGTTACTTCATTAATAAATATGAAAATCATTCTATGACATAGGGTGGGATTTTATGGATTCCATTACCTGTGAAGCAAGACCTCATGTCCTGGAAATAGCTATATCAACTATTAAACCTGTAAGTGTTCCAACTGAAGTGGAAAAGAGTTCATTCCTTCCTCTGCTAAAGCCAATGTCAGATTTTAAAATATCCTGCAATGAAAGTAAGACCTGAATGTGAATAAGAAAAAGACTTTTGTTTGTTTTCAAATCAAAGATAATAAACATTTCTGTGTACTAAGAAAAAGGAAGTGCCTCTAACAGAAAATTTTGAAGCAGTAGAGAAAATTATTTTATCTGCCAAACAGGTTGGCTGGAAATATTACTGAAGTCTTTTACAACGCATGCCTTTTTCAATGTTCATCTATGGCTATTAAACTTTAATTGTATGGTATTTTCCTCTGAAAAAATTGATCACTGAGGAATTGAAAAAGCATTTGTTAGAAAAGAGGAAAAAGTGCTAGACACTTCATATTGTTTTGGTTTGTTCACTAATCATCGCATTTGTTTCAATATTTTACTTTGACAGCACAAGCTTTCAGGTGTGAAAAAATCTTTTAAGCCTGTCATTGTATCTAGACAGTGTTGGCTATTATCCTGCTCTTCTCTTGGGTACCCTGCCATAACCTCTGACTCCACACAGCAAAGTTCATCTTTACTACAAATCACCTTCCTTCACCTGGTGAGAGGTCTCAACAGAATCCCTACCCTAATAAATCCCTACCCCAATAACACCCTAACCTTTCCTACGTTTCAGATGCTCACCAAACCCTCTCAGGTACTGTGCCTGTAAATGGATACCATACAATATAGACTGCCTGACTGAGGGAAATTTCTGTTTGCCACCCAAACCCTTGGTATTCCAATAAAATTTACAAAGCAGGATGCAGGTATGCGTGAAAGTCATGCTTCTGCAAGACTTCTTTTGCACTCAGGTGAATTTCACCTGCATTTTTCTTTTTTTCTTACCTCATCCTTGATCTTAGCTATAGCCTGTGTAGCCTACTTATACCAACCTACTTGTACCCAACCACCCTATTCAAAAGCTCCTGCTAAAATTATCCCTTTCATGCTGCTAAGACCCTGCCAGAGATTCATATTCAAATCAAACCCTTCATCCCCTGCTTCAAGTTCATAGTTCTTCTCTTAAATACAAGGCCCAGAAAAACACAACACATACTTACAGATTGGCTTTCAATTTGCTCTGATTATTTTAAAACTTCCCTTCTCCCCATTATGCTCTTCAGATTTTCATGACTGTTTTATTTTCTGTACTGTCCCTTAGTTTAGTGGTCTATCTTGGTTGGATATAAACTCATGAGTTCACAAATTTATGTTCTTCCACAAAACATACATGCTTGAAGTGTGGGAGAAGGGGAGTTTATCTCACCTCTGTAACCCCACAACAATATCCAGAAAATTAATCACAATTGTGTTGCCACAGTTCATCACACTTGTGAACATTTTAACTTGAATAGAGAGATTTTAACAGCCACTTAGTCGAATTTTAGGTCATCTTACTCAAAAAAAATTGAGAAAATCCAAGCAACTTCAGTCTAAGATGATGTCAAAACAATACAATTTTTTTCTAAAACAATGCAGATCTTCTCCAAAACTGTTTTGTTGTAAGAACAAAATAGGTAAATAGTTCATCTTCTTTCAGAGTGTGTTCTTGTTCAGTTTTCACTCCTGACTCAAAAAGCTCCTGACTCTGGCAAGCCAAAAAGAGAGCTGACAAAAAGTAAAATAATAATGCCTGTCTTAAGCCTAATTTTATATTCCTCTGACTCCTTCTCCTATATCACTGAATTCAATTAGCTTACATTTATTTTCATTTAATCTATTTAATCTCTCAGTACTCATCTGTGACAGACACAAGGCTCTGCGGCCATTACCCTGCAACCGTCACCTGCTCACCCACGCTTTTTATCACCAAGGGAGCTCATCCTTTCCATTTCCTACCCATCAACAGCCCAGACACCAAGGCAGAGATGGAAAAAAAGATGATCAATTAATCAGTTTTATGAAACTCCCTACCTGGTAATGTGTGTTCTCAGACACAGGCTTGTGTGTCACCGAGGCTCTCCCTGCAGCAAGCAGCTTCCCAGGGTTATTATCAAAACAGCACTGAGCACCCAGAGATGATGCCCATCATCATTGTCATGCTGAAAGCTGGGAGGATGTCTGTTCCTTGACTATGCTTCACTTTAATTATCAGGTTGCAATTAACACCTTGCCACTCTTTTCTGTTTGCTCTGCTTTGCTCCATTTCCTGCAAACTGATTAAAAAGAAAGAGAGAGAGAATAAGGCTTCCAGAACCTTAGTTTATCCAATAACATGATTTTAAATCTGAAAGAACATTTTCATCTTTTAATTCTTTTTCTAATTATTTTCTGTGTCCTGCATTCAGCATTTCCCCAAAAAAATTTGCCTATCAGTGACATAAAAAGATTATCTTTTTCATGCTGCTAGCACAGTCAGAGAGCTAAATCAATCTGAAATTATTCTACACTTTCAATTCATTTACCCCAGCTTATTTCATCCTCTTATTTCCTGATTCAGGATTTCTGTGTTGCACTGTTGTTATTGAATGCCTAGGGTGAATAGTTCCAGATACTGAAAGAAGTTTAACACTTAAGTAAAATTATGACATATTATTAGGTTTTTGCTGTAGAAAAAGAGAAAATCTTTAAAGATGTTATGTTGAAATCTTGAAAGTATTAACAAATGTTTTATCTAAGGATCAAACATCTTTTGAAGAAAGATAGGTAAAGCACAGCAGCTCTGCTGGGTTCAGCTTACAATTTCTCCTTACTTAATGTCTTCTTTTTTTCCTCTATGTAAAAGTCTTAAAAACTCTCAATATCACAGATATTGGGGCAATTTAATTCAATAAGTTTCTACAGTAGGATTCAGTTTTCAGAAGTCTACCAATCCCTAGGAATTTTTTCCTAATTCTTAGCTCTATAAATCATAGGCAAGATGTAGCAGAGTTGGAAGAAGGCTGTTACATAGCAAAAAAGGCCATATAAAAATCACAAAAGAAACCCAAAGATGTAATTCTGTATGTGTGTGTATAGTAAATTAAATAAACAAATATTCTTTACATGCAAAAAAATGCTTATGTAATATTCTGCCTATATAGAAAAACAGAGTAGACCTCATAAACCAGCACAATACACCTGCTCACTCCCAGTATAGAAAGCCCTATTTCCCAACAAGGAATTGTTTCAGGAGATGAAAAAGCCTGTCAGTTCTGAACTCCCAAAGACTTTCTGCATGGGTGAGAGCTGCTGTCAGGGCACCAGTGACAGGAAGCAGGCTGCAGCAGTTGTACTATAAACAGGTGCCTTTCCAACTCAAGCCTTGAAGCACAGAGAAGCAAGAGTGGCTCCAATCTCCAAAAGCTGCTGAACTGTAAATTGGAAAACACCTTCTTCACTTGACCATTGAACTTCCCCTTCTTCAGAACAATCCTCTAATGGAGATCTCTTATGCTACAACAAGGTACATATTAAACAGGGAAAGAAGCAAGAGTTGTTGTGCAGTGGTTGATCTGCAGAGTCGATTCTCTCACATTACATGACATGTACTAACGTGTAATTTAAATTTTGTACAAACCCTTTTTCAGTAGTTTACGACCTTTCCACGGTGCATAGTTAAGGGAAAATTCATTTACTATAGTTCATTATCAGTAAGTCTTAAGAAAAAAACTCTTTTTTTTGTTTATTTATTGAATTTTGAGTAGTACAGCTTCTTTCTGTTTGGAATAGAAAATGTTACACTGGGTGGGGAGGTAATAGGCCCTCCCTTCTTCCTTGAATGCCCTCTTGCCATCTACGAAACTGCAGTCACACTACAAGCTTCCCAAAGCAATCCATTTGCAGAGCACTCCAGCCAAACCAAGGTTCCTTCTATCCTTTCTCCCCTCCATGCAGGAATGGCCACCTGTGGTAGTATCCTGTGCTTCCCCAGCCATGCTACCATCTCACAGCAAGCTAATAGGAGCAAGGGGAAGCTAACTGCCTGGAATAAGAGGATAAAGGTAATGGAGCAGAAACAGAATAGGAAATATGAGACATTTTAATGCTGTTGTAACTGCCTGCTTCTAGCAATTTTTGGCCCCATGACTGTCTCATCTAAGATTCAGACTCTTCTTAGTTAACTGAGCTGTGCATAACCCTATACAGGGTGTTCGTGTTCCCTTCCCTCTGGGGAGCACTGGTCTCTTTCTGAGAAAGACAAAGACAACCTTATGTCAGTGTGACAGAAACCTGGGGACTCAGCTGCATTTTAGCCAAAACCCCAGGTGAGATTAGGCTGAGTTGGAACCTCAAAGCAAAGGTAAATCTGAATCTGTATCCTCAGCTTATAGTGAAGCTCAATGCAGGCATCTAAAAATCAATGCACTAAAGCTAAAAGCTTAGCATGGAGTCCCCCAACCTGCTTGCTCCTGATTTTTTTTCACTTCTTTTCTTTGACTCTGAGCAGTACATTTCAATCAGTAACACACTGGTGTCACAGAAGGCTGTATATTCTCACAAACAACCCTGAGGACACTCATTAACCCGAGGAATTCATTTTAGATCTTGTCCATTATGCAAATAAGAGGTACAATTTATTCTTGTTTTCTGTGCAGCATTATTGATTTACACAACTCCAGGTTAGTCTCAACAACATACTTTTTAGTCAGAAAAAAAAAAGAAAATGAGGCCTCTGAGTTCAAATAAAAAGAAAAAACTGAACCATAATTTCTAAAAAATTAAAAACGTAGGTGAAACTTCAGCTAAAGGTGTGGTATGAAAATTATATTGACCATATCTATTTGATGCCAATCACTAAAGTAAATTGTCTGGAATGGATGACAAAGTATTTATCATCCTAGGATTGAATACATAAGCAAAATAAACTTATTTTGATATACCAAAAATTGATTGTTCCCTGAGGATTTGATTCTATGACAGGCTTCTAAATACTTCAAGCTCTGTGCTTTCTAAAACTTGCAGCAACTGATCCTTCCCAACAGAGTAGTTCTGAGCAGCCTGCTCACAGATCCCAGAGCCAGGTGAGGCTCTGGTGCCGCAGGGCAGGAGGAGCGAGGTCTCCAACCACCCTCACCACTCAATCCTTTGGGACAGCTCAGGTCCTGCACATATCCTAGTGTGCACCACGCTACTACTCAGTTCTCGTCCCATTTCCTTCAGGTAACATGAGTAACAAGCTGAGTAACTTGCTAAAAAACACACATATAAAATCAGTTTTCCTTGCAGCTCATAGAAAAGCTCCCAGCAAGCCAAGAGCAAAGATAAATCATTTAAATTGAGACACCGATCGATGCAGTGATCGTAAACCTGTGGCACAAATGCCAGCATTTGAACATGGTGCTTCATCAGGGGCACACACACACAGGTTGGGGGCTCTTGCTGCTGCCCAAATAACACAGTCAGGTAGGGACAGGAGGCAGGACAGACATGGTCTGGGGAAGAAGGAAGAACCCTGGAACATAAAAGAGTTGGGAAGCAGCATCAATGAGAGGACAGGATTGAATATTTGCTAGAAGCGAGATTTTCCTTCTCTGAACACAAAAACCACATTCAAGCTCCCCTTCGAATTTTGTGTCCTCACAGAAGTGCAGTTCACAAAAGTGTCCTTTGTATGAGTGATTACACAGGTTTTACTCCACATTCTCATCAGGATTTTACACTAGCTATTAAGCACAGAATATCCAGGATCACAGTTACTGTGAGCTTTCCTTTGGGACTAGATAGAAAAGTAGCAAAATAAGTTAAGACCACCAGCCAAAAGAGAAAAAAAGTCACTCACAGGCAGAAGCCTTGAAGAATTTTCTATATTTTTTCTAAGACGCATGTCCTCCAAAAAATATCCTCTTTTTTCCCCTTCCAATGACAAGTGGATTTTGATTTTTTCATGGAGTATTTAGTAATTCTGATGCAGCTATTAGAGATTCACTTTCAGAGATTTAAAAAGGAAAACTCAAAAACCTATTGAGTAACTATATGAAATAAGAAATAATCTGTCCTGATATAAGCTCTCATATCCTCCTGAGTCCAGGTTACAGTTGCGTTTCAAGGCTCCTTTACTCCCTGTTAGCTTTCCTGCTTTGTCTGTCAGAGAAGGGCACTAGAATGGATAAATACGAGAATGCTGCCCTTTTGTGGTTATGCAGTTGTGGTTTAAAAAAAAAATTTCACAATAAGGTAAGCAATGGAAGAGACCTGAGGCATTGTGAAATATCTATCTTTGGAGATATTCAGAATCTGACTGGAAAATGAATCAGGTGACATCCAGAGACCCTTCCATCATAAATTATTCCGTGGTTCTATGAACTTTGGGTTTTTGAATCTAATAAAACTGTTGAATGAAAGCTTCTTATTTGACTGTAGCTTTGAACAATTACATTTTAAACCACGCAAACCTGACTGCGACCAGCCACAGTGAACCAGGAGCACCCCTGGGACAGCTCAAGGCAGCAGCCCCTTCAGCTGCCAGCAAAAGAGCTCCCACCACCAAGAGAGGCTGTGCCCAGACACCCAAAGCTTCCACCTGCCTGTTTCAGGTTGAAACATCTCTTTAAGCCTAAGATTTCACTGGAAGAGCATAAAAATAGCATATTGCCCTTCAATGCAATTTTTGAAACATGTGAATTGCTTTTTAACTCATTGGGGTTCTGAAACATTTTCCAAAGCATTTTCTATGTGATGTCAGTGGGAGTTCACTCAGCCTATCAGTTTAGCAGTTCCTTTTAGGAGGGTTCATATGTTAAGTTGTTGCTGGATCAGCTGGATAACGAGCATGGCAGCCCAGAAGATGATAGGCAAAATGCTGTGATCCCACCCACCTGCCCTGCACGTGTGCCGCCACCCAGGGCTGGCACAGATCCCTGTGTGTCACTCAGGCTGATCTCCAGTGGCCAGCCCAGAAAGTGCTGTCCAGAGCAGAGGAAAGGGGCCGGGCACACGGAGCCATTCCCTTTGGCAGCATCCCCAGAAATGTTCTGACATTTCATGCACTAAGATGCTGGCAGGTTTGCAAGTGACAGATACTGAAGGACCCACCATTGTGACACAGTAATAGCAAAGAGCTGGACTAATACCCTCCTAAGCACCATCTGATTACTTTGGCTACCAGAGATCGCTCTCAAAATGTGCCTGACAAACTACCTTAATAAATTAAAAAACAAACCCCCTGAAACCAAGCCTTTCCTAGAATGATGAAAGGGATGAAGGCAGTCTTTGCTGAAGAAGACTGCCTAGCTCTTGAGCACTTTGGTTGTCAATAATGTCAGAAATATTTCCTACCTATGTTGAAGGTACACTGTTCTCTAACATGTAAATCTCCTATCACAAGATTCTTACTGGAGGAAAGCTATTCAATCACAGCAACAATCTGCTCATGTTTAAAAAAGGGAGCTGAAAGTTCAAAAATAGTTATAAGGTACGTCAAACACAGCCGATGCATTAACCAGCCACTTGCCTTACTCTCCTGAGGGCTGTGAAATATTCAGTTTTATTGCAGGAAAAAAGGAGACTAACAATACAATTTTTTCATCTGCCTGTGCTTTCTGCCTGGGATTTAATCCTGCATATAGATACACAATATTATTCCCAACCAAGCTATCTGTTTTGCATCATAAAATGAACCATTCCCCATTTGAAGGGGCTGTCAGTTATCCGTGTTTTGTTAAGCATAAAGCCATACTTGCTATTTCAAATCCCACACTGCTGACAGTCACTTCTTAGGAATCTGAATAAAGTCACTCGAATTATTTAGAATAGTGAATAGAATGCATTATTCCATTGTTCCATTTCTACAATTAAATCAGGAAAATAAATGAGCTTTCAGTTAAGCATGTACCAATGTTTAACCCTGATTGAGATTGAGGTAGATTCAACCCGTGCTTCTTTGAGGAATAAATCATGATACTCCAAAAAAAAACAGAGGTGAAAAACAGGGTATTCTGATAATCATTTTAAAAACAAAGGCTAAGACACCCCAAGCAGATGGGACATGTATAAACAAAATGTAAAACCTACTTAAAGCAGAGTTTTATTGGTATAGACCTGCTAGAGGACACATCTCTTGGATAAAACTGACTACGAACACTAATAACTGCAGCTTACATAGCCTAGAATTAATGTGTTTCCAGAAAGCAATTCAGTTGGCTGGTAGATATACTGTTTTTTTTAATAAGGTGTTTACCTTTTTCATTTAGAATTTAGGAGGCACAAGATATTCCTATATTCTTCTTCAGCATATTTTCTTGTTAAATTTTTCATTTCCCCAAAAGCGTGGCCAACTCACAGCACTATGGCTGTTCTACATGTGCTCCTAGTAATCATTTATGAGGTGACTTTTTTTCCTCAGGCCTTCGAATCTTATTCTTTAGAAACACAATATATTGCATTTTTTCAGAGAAAAGAATTTCCTACAGACATCTGCCCCATCATAAACATTTGAGAGAATTAGTACTTCGATATAAAGAGATTAAATAAGCTGGAATAATGTGTATTCCAGCCCAGAGATGCACAGCAACAAAGGTTTAAGAGAAAACACATGTACTAGAAAATGGAACTTTAAAGGTATTTCTGAAATTCTCCATCATAAATCAAGATTGTTTAAAAGTAATGATACTGTGAACAAGAAAGCTGCCTACAGCCTGTAGTTTATGAAACTGTCAATACTTGAGTCACTTTTATCTCTAAAGTATCATTCTTTTTTTTTGTAAAGGCAAGAAACAGTTTTGTTTTATATGTCATCATAAAAGATAAGGAAAATTTGTAACACAACTGTCTCAAAAGCAAGAATACAGATTTTAAAACCAAACATGGCACCTGAAGTCAAATTTGATATGGAACTTCTCACTAATGGTTTTTATATATTCCAAGAATTTCACTGATGTATCTGGAGTTTGCTGAAGCCACTTCTATGAAGTAACTTAACTTACTATTGTCTTCAAGCTATTGTGGATGGTGTTACAGCAAAGATCTACAGAAACACCAAACTATCCAAAAGTCGTCAGATTTTATCTTAAAAGCACCCATTGGACTATCATCTTAAAACACTTTGTGAAAGTACCTCTGAAAGAACAAACTGTATTCAGTCACATCAGTAACATGCTCAGTAATAAAGATTACTGGGCTAGCAACAAGGTTCCTCAGAGGATAACATTAGTCCTGGAATGAAATGAAGTTCCAGAAAAACAGAGGAAACAAGTCGGCTCTCTTCTGCAAGCCACCTTTCCTAACACACCCATAAATAAAAACACCTTCCCAAACATAAACAACATCTTGTAACAGAGAAGCAGTGCAATGTTTATACAATTTTTCCACAGAGGAAACATGCCAGAACAAACACATCTACCAGATTACAGTAGTTTCACGAATACAAGCCGCACGGATTATAAGCCGCACTTCCGGTGCCTCGACAATGTTGCTGTCTTTGTCAATAGATAAGCCGCACCCCGAATATTAGCCGCACTTTCGTTCGTCGCGAGAATCCGTGCGCAGCTTTCACAAATTGGCCAATTAGTAACAGGATCGCGGCATAGCGGGCTTTACTGGCTCGGGGCGGGGCCAGGAAGGCTCGGCCCGCTCATGGTTGCCGATGGGGCCGGGTAGCCCAGCTCAGCGCCACGGCTCGGCGGGGCTGGTCGGGTGGTGCTGCCGCCGCCGCCGGGCTCGCTGGCCCCCCACTCCCGTCAGCACCGCCCCGCTGCCGCGTTCCCTAGCCCTGTCGGCGGCCTGCCGCCGCCCGGCTCGCTGGCCGCCGCCGCGTTCCCTAGCCCTGCCGGCGGCCTGCCGCCGCCCGGCTCGCTGGCCGCCGCCGCGTTCCCTAGCCCTGCCGGCGGCCTGCCGCCGCCCGGCTCGCTGGCCGCCGCCGCGTTCCCTAGCCCTGCCGGCGGCCTGCCGCCGCCCGGCTCGCTGGCCGCCGCCGCGTTCCCTAGCCCTGCCGGCGGCCTGCCGCCGCCGCCGCCCGGCTCGCTGGCCGCGCCGCGTTCCCTAGCCCTGCCGGCTGGCCTGCCAGCCGCCGCCGCTGGCAGGCATGCCGGCCGCCTCGCTGCTGCGTTCACGTACTCGCCCTGCCGGCGGGCCAGCCGCTGCCGCCCCTGCCAGGCTCGCTGGCCGCCCCCTCCCAGTCTGCACCGCCGCCGCGTTTCCTCGCCCTGGCCGGCACTGCAGGCCCCCGCACCGCCGGGCTCCCCCACGCTGCTGGCCCCGATTCTGCTGGGCTTCCCCCGCTGCCAGGCAGCCCCACCCGCCGGCCTTCCTGCTTCTGCCATGCTCCCCTGCACTGCTAGCCCCAGTTCTCCCGGGCTCCCCCGCCCTGCTGGCCCGGGCTCTGCCGCCCCCCCAGCCCCGCCCAGCTGGCTCAGGCTGAAGCCGCCCGCCCCCACACTGCTGGCCCCGCCTCTGCCAGGCTTTCCCACCTCTGCCGGGTCCGGCCGGGCTCCAGCTTGGCTTGGGGCTGCCGCGGGCTCTCACTTCCGTGTTGGCAGCTTTTAGAATTTTGTTAATAGATTAGCCGCCCCGGAATATTAGCCGCACTTCCGGGTTTCCACCAAAATTTTGGTCAAATTGGTGCGGCTTGTATTCGTGAAATTACTGTAGTCACATTACTAAATGTTCTCGGGGAGAACACTCTAAGCCATTGGTAGAACTAGAAGGAACAGTCCAGGTTCAAGAGTTATCTAACAAAATAGAGTCTCATGATTTTTACAACATAATTTTCCTGAATAAAAAGAATGGATTTAGAAAAAAAAATAAAGAGGATCTATGGAGAATGTAAGTAAATATAGCACAATGACAACCAAGATAAGTAGATCTTTACCACCAGGGAGTTGAGGAGGAAGCTGAGTGGCAATGAAAACCAAATTTCCCTAACTTACCTCAGTTACAGAGTTTAAAATAAACTCTTCCAGTCCAGAAGACTGTAGTGTGTTCTGTGTTATTAGTTTCTGTACACAAGTGTGACAGTTTGGGGACTATGCCAGTGTCAACTCCTCAACTTCATTTGACTTGGAAAATAATCTTTACTATGGACTGAAGCATTCATTCTCCAATTGTAGGTTGACACTAAGGGAGAGACGACATCTGGAAAACCCTGACAGACACCAGTGCCCACAGTTACTGAATGGCTTAACCCCAGGAAAAGAATGGATTTACTACTAGGAAAGCCATTAGTCTTTCAGTGAGTTTCTTCATAGAAACTTGTTGAAGTAAGAGTCTGGGACTCCTCCTGCACATGCAGTAATATAAAAATTGCACTTTCTCTTCCTGCCATTCCAAACCAAATGTCAAGACTCAGTTTTAAAGGTAATTCCTTTTGAGCCAAAGAGTTTGGTTTGCCTTTAAAATCAAAAGCCCAGTAAGAAATGTGGAAAAACTAGACCCAAAAAATAGCTTCTGAGCAACCTGCAGCTCTCTTGAGAGGGCCGAGAGCAAATCCAGTGCTCGGCACGAGTCAGTCAGGACACCACACAACCAAGCAGGCAGGTGTGGCTTCTGAGGGATCCCTGCTGCAAGGAAACCCAGAGTGCCACGTCAGCCACATGCCAAAGCCAAGAAAGGGATGGCAGGCACGAAAAGCTGGTCTGACCATGCACAGAGCTATCCACACTGGAAACAGTGACTGGGAGCATGTGCTCCAGTTGTTGTACAGACAGCAGCATGGCTGCTCTTGTAAAACACGTTCTTACAGTTATATTTCAGAAGAACTACCTCATGAGGCACTTGCAGAAGGATGAAGTTGTCTGAAACTCATTTTTACTTAAACTTTCAACATCTCTGTATGAGTATCTAGTTTCAAGAAAAAGAAACAATCCCCTTAATTTTCTCCATCCTCCTCAATGCTAACCATGTCCCTCTTACTGTTTCCCAAGATGTTTTTGCATTGTTGTTGCAAAAACAATTTGGTTTTGTAGAATTGGATAGCTAAAGCAGGAGGCACTGCTTACCATTTTAGCACATTCTTGCTTTCTTCTTTTCAGAGAAAGTTAAAAATGATGCGCTTACTCTCTTATGATCTTGGTGTATTTGTATTTCAAACTCCTATTTGAAAATATATGCAAATCAAGCCTCAGTGTCTGGAGTGGCCAGACCAAGTGTTCTACTTTATCAATTTCAAAAGTCAATGCTCTGTGCTTTACCATATATTAAGTAAATCATTCTATGTATCCCTTATAAAAATTTAAGCTCATACTCTTGAAAAGTACAAGTGTTAAGAAAAGAGGGGACACCTACAGGATAAGAAATTATTAGAGCTATGAGTTCAGGCAATCCTTATTCTCTCTTGGCTTTTTCAATTATGCCACGTTTGGGAGGAAGGGATTCAACCATTTCTCTAGCAGTTCATTCTGCATATAAGGCAGACACAGCAAGTCATCAATAACAAGAGGCAGAGATTTTATATCTACAACACATATGCTGATAGACTTGGAAAAGAACGATTTTTTTGCTTAATATTTAACCTTCTATGCAATCATGCACTGCTTACAAAAAGATATCCCAACCTTATTATCAGTGCTGTACAAACATGAAAAGGCTGATCAAGTCCATTGCATAGCCCTGGCATGGATGTTTATTGTAAAAATTGCAGCAATAATTATAAAAAATACATCTCTAATAACCATGTTTTCCCCTTACCCTAATTTACGAAGTGCAGTTTCCCAGGCAACAGACCAGTCCAGGGAGTCTGCAGACCTCTGAAATTTTTTCATTCAAAATATGAACCATTGTTAACTCAATTTACGTCAGCTTACACAGGTTTGCTTTCCTTAGCCACCCGGTGTGCACTGCTGACAAGTAATCTCTATATGTGCTGCAATGGACACTTTATGTGTTCAAACCCAGTATACTAATTTGATTTTCTAGGGCAGTAGAAGACTTTTCCTGGTTAAAAAGATAGAAAAATGGGTGCACACAGGTTTGTGACCCTCCCCCACTACCCCCATCTCTCCCTCTTTCCCCACTGCTTTCCTAAGCACACAGAAAAGAACTTTCACAAATCCCAGATATGACATCAGTTTTTGGGCCAAATTGTGTATTATCTTCTATACAATAATGTTTAAACCAACGCATTACACTAGCAAAAGAAAAACATCCAACAAAATGGGTATTTCTGCATTCAGAACCTCTACAAGTCCTGCATATCCCTAAACATTACAAATATGCTGAAGAATTAATTTAGTTACTCTAAAAGTAACACATTTAATTAGGAACATGAAATGTCCAAAAGGAAAACATACCAATTCTCTTAAGTGTGGCATCATTTCTGTAAAACATACCTGAGGAGAAAGCAGTCTGTGACCTGTAAACATATGCACAAATGTGTCTCTACTTCCAAGTTGTCCTTTGTGGAGAATCTGAGATGATAAACTAGGTCTACAGTGAGAAGTTTCACTGCTATATGCCTGTTCCTCAGCTGAGCTAAATGTGCATCATCAAGTAAGAAGCTATGTAAGAGCCACTTATGTCTTCCTATTTTGGGATTTTTTTTTTTAAACTCACTCAGAACTTATGCAAACTATGTCACTTAAAGCCTAATGTATGTCATAATCTGTTTTTTCTTACGTTGGTCATGTATCTTCTTCACAGTCTTGCCAACGAGGCAGTGCAAGAATAAGCATGTCAGGGACTCCTCAGAGCAGTGAAATTCCCATTTGGCTCCGTAGGCTGCTGTCTGTCTCCATGCACTACACAGATGGAAGACAAGTTCACAAATTGAAGACAACTTACAAGATCTAAGAGTTCAACCAAGCACTAAACGTTGATTTCTCTTACAGATCGCTCACACATGCAGTCACTGACAACTCTATGGAAAACTGTCAGATATTTTAAAATAGTGATTTACAATAAAACAGAAATCCAGGAAAAGACAATGTGAAATAGGTGGGGGTTTGCTTTCAGATTTGTTCTGTTTGCTATCATAAAAATAAGGGAATTCATTTTTACTGCTACCTTTTTTCTCCAGATTATTATAAATATAGAATAAAGTCTGATATTTGTGGCTGTATTTGCACTCATCATCACCATTCCAGTATAAAATTTTTAAATCTGGCCTGAAAATATTCCTGGACTTAAAATAATCTATGGAAAAACTTTGCACATCTCAAAACAAGACTATATGATTTCACTGGGTCTAAGTTAGAGAGCTACTAATTTTTTTATTTTTTTTTACTTAGCATCTCTGACCAACATCTAGCTCTTGTTCTGTTTTTTTCTAGCTATACAAGAGAATCAAAATTTTCCCATCTTATCAGCTTCCTCTAAAAGTCAATAACTTGATGTCTATTCTGCAGGAGCCTTGTTTAGAAAGCAGGTATCATAGGAACATTGTCACCTTTAGAAGTTGCTGCTCAACCTAACAAGGTGAGAGAGGTTTTTAAACAAGAGAACTTCTATAACTTTTTTATTCATAGAGAGAGACCACTAATACAAGGTAAAGAATTTCCCTCACTCCTTTTATACTAAGCAATGGCTTTTCCCCATTGTAATAGAAACCTAAATGCAATGGTTTCCAAAGGGTTAAAGATACATGCACAATTAACTGTTCAAATAAGAAGTGTTACCACACCAAAATGGAAAAAGTTCAAACTTCTGCTCTGCATGCTTTGTTGCTACTGCTGCAGAGTTCCAGCTTTCCCACTTTTTTCTCACTTTCAGATTTTCACTGTTGAGAATTATAGGAAGAGAGTATGTTTTCCAACAGTCATTTTAATTTTAGGAATATCTACTTGGTAACTGAATTTTAAACTCAAATTATGATATGAATTCAACTTTATTGTCAAGAGGCATTTCACAAAAGAGAACACAAAAGGATTTGTGGATGAACTCCTAATTCTGATAATGACTTCTTTGGATTGCCAGGTAGCCCAGGAGTATAAAGCAATGTGGAAGTGAAAGGGGAGATAATTCTACCTACAAGACTGCAAATGCATGTAATATATATAACTCTCTACAAAAGTAGGAACTGCTGACAAATATTAACCTTGCAGAAAATGGTAGAAAAGATGTGCAAAAGTAAGGCTTTTGGGAACTAATACAGGAATAGAAAGAGACAATCCTTGGAGGCCACTGAGGCTAAAGAGCTAATTACAAAAAAAAGCAAATCCAAAAACAGTTTATGCAGTCACTTCAGTGGCCATAGTCCTCTGATCTGGGAATTGAAGGAAATGAATCAATGTGAAACATGGAGCAAATCCATGATATGAGTTGCTTAACTGCCAAGTATACAAAAGCTCTTAACAGCCACAAAATTCAAAATTTAGTGATTATTTCTCTTTCCTGGCTACTATCTGTGGTCACCTCATGAGAAGGAGTCTGTGGCCCTCAGCCATCTCACAAGGAGGAGGTTAACAGCATCATTAATTATGACAGGCACTCCTTTAAGTGCTATTGAGATCAGTGTTATTTTCTGCAGGGTGTGAGATCATGCTAACAGGGGCCACCTCGCCGTGGCATTGAGCTGTTAATGTACTCTTGTTTCAGCATGTTCATGCTCCATGAACAAATGCTAACAGAGCAAACACCATCATGATTGCTCAGTGCTCTCAGAGCAACTTTACAGGCACCCGTGTCCTGGGAATTTGGCAGGCAGGGAGGCAATCTGGTGTTTATACTACATGGCACATGTATGAAACACTTCTCCATTGGTGATGAAGCTAGCAAGGAAGGTCCCAGCTGTTAAGCAAACAAGTATCAGCTGTCATTTCCTTCAAATCCCTGAATGTGTCTGCATCCCCGTGGGTGAACATCCCTGTGCACCTTCCCCAGGTGGTGCACAAACCCAGCAGCCTCACAACTGCACACTCTGCCCCCTCATTCTGTCAAGCAGCTGACCACTCTTCAGGGAAATATTGCCAATGGAACAAGGGAGAGGAGCTAGAGAAAATGGTTTCATTATTTCAAAATGAGTACAGTGCAGCAGGGAGGACCCTGACCTCACCACCGTGGCTCTGCAATCTGTCACCCAAAACTGCTTCTGCCTCCCATAGACTCAGCACAGTCTGCAGTGTCTGCTTTCACTGCCTCACACACTTCAGCAGTGTAATGATATGAATTGTAAGTCAGACCTGACTGCAAGAAATAAAGGTTCTATCCATAGATAATGGAGACTTTCTTACCGACTCATGTTTCTGTTTAATTCTTCTGATGGAAGAAAGAAAACAAATTTTACAAATTCCTTCCAAAATTATCTGAATTGCATGTTAGTAGTTGCAATTTCAATTTAGGGTCCTAAAAAATATTGATTGAGCTATTGGGGACCTAAATGTACCACTGAAAACTCTCAAAAGTGCAATATATATTGGGCAAATATACAGAATATTTCTGATTAAAACCAGAATATTTCTAAGAACACTAGGAACTACTTGCCATGTTGGCATGCTCTGAGGCCCTCTGCAGTTATACGAGACATGAACTATTTAGTAGATGTCTCCAACTCTCAGCCAAATTTCTATTTTGTTAACCAACACTAAGTAAAATTATTGCAAAGGATTACTGAGACAGAGCCCAATGTTAACGCAAGCTGTATAAGGCCATAGAAGAGACAGAAGAATAATAGAGCAGAGAAATTGGCTCTTCCATGTCCTAAGAATTAGATGTAGTCACTCAGCAGAGGTCTGTGAAGAAAGCTCCAAGTCAGTAAATAAGACACCTCTACTATGATAATGTGAACCAAACTCCCACATCTTTCCAAATATGTGCACTATTGGGACATAGTCCAGATTAATTTCCTCCATTTTTTAAGGACACAGATAGGAAAGGTTAAAATTCAATTCCATAGCAAGGCAGAGAGAATTTTTTTAACTTGAAGCTTTTTAATAAGATAACTGTTTCGTTCATTTTCAATAATCAGCACTGCTGAAGCTAATTCCCATGAAGGAATTAAAAGTTGCTAACTTTTCCAAGGCCACTTGGCTTTCTTCACACAAACAATTATCCTGAAATACAGGGTAACCTGAATTTTGAATTTGCAGTTCACTTACTCTCAGTTGGTTATGCTGTTCATACAAATACTCCTGTACATTTCACTGATGATGCTTTGTGCTGCTTTTAGCTGCCATATTATTAGATAAGTTGAAGGGCACCTTCACTCTTCTTCACAGACTCCTTTTGCCCCTCCAAACATTGTCTCTGCTCCTCTGGCTCACTAGGGTTTGTCTTACCCTTTCCAAAGGTTCGCTTTTTGGGGTGTTTGCAAAGTGAAAATAACAAGCTACATCCTGCTAAAATGATCCTGGCTCTGCTCACACCCGCTCTCCCTGCTGCTCCTGAGATCCAGTGAGTCATTGCTGGGAAATACAGCCTCTTCCTCTACCACCAGCTGCTCTCAAAATCAACAACGAGCTGGAAATATTATTATCTCTCTTTCATGGGATAGAACAGTATTTTGTGGCCAGTCCCACTGGTTTTTTTGGGTTTTTTTCCTTCTCTCTTAAGGCTTCAACTGCATCATTCCCTCTCCCTCATCCTTGAAAACTAAAAATACAATTAAACCTCATTGCCAACTACCAGCAAGAAAAATATCACTTTTATAGTTTCAACATGCAAATTTTATAGTTGGGTAAACTAAAACAAAGAATCCCAACAATCTCATCACTTCTCCTAAATCCATATATTTTCATGGATTTCATATTTTCTACATACCTTAGAAATGCACATTATGTTCTCCATGTTTTGGTAGAAATAATTGCCTCTCCACTGACAACTTGTCAGGTTTCAGGATGATGCAATATGAGAAGACAGAGAAATAATCTTCCAGATTTATAACAGAAATACTCCTCACAGACCCTTAACTAGTGCAGTGGTGCAGAGTTCCACTGCAATATACAATGATAGTAAAAGTTATGTTATCTGAGGTAAAAGACTCCCTGCACACACCTGAATACTTTCCTAACAACTTTCAAAGTTATCCACAGCATTAAAAAACTATAAAAAAACCCTGCTTTTCACAGTGGTCTTTCCTATTTTACATATCAGTCTTCAGTTTCTTTGAACAGGTTTTTTTACGATGTTGGTTTGGTTTTTTTTTACTATCTCTCTCCACCCTGCCCAGCCAGACCTCCAGCCCTGTGCTGAGGGGGATGTGCAGCCGCCCAGGCAGCCCAAGCGCACCCAAGGGACTGCAGTGCTTGTCACAGAGCCTCTGCTGCTGCATGGGACATGGCCTTTGTCCCATGGAAATCCCTGCTGGGGACAAGGACACTGAGATGGGCATGGCACAGATTGGGATCTGCCACAGGAAGGCAAACTTCACAAAATTCAAAGCCTGTTACCAGCAACAGAAATTATTCTGATTCCATGGCTAGCTAGATCAAAAGTGCCACAGAAGGTTAATCTTTGTTTCCAAAAGGCTGAAAAACGAATGCAAAGTGATTAGGCAATAATCACAGCAGATTTCTAAAATAATATAATGAAACAGACTCCAATATTGAGGCATGCTGGAGACAAACCTAGAACCAGTGCCCAGTAAAAGTACACAGTACAGGAGACACAAATGATACAGGGCTGGCAACAGTGCTCAAGGAACATGTTACAAACCTTAAAACTCCAGTTAAGAAGAGGTTGAATGAGAGCTGTTCACATTTAATGCTAGAAATTATATTACACCAAGCTGGTTTTATATCATTTACTGAGGCACAGACTATGTAGCTGATCAAGAAAGTGAAGATTGTTTTTCCCGAGTCAGACAATTTAAGGGATTGAGCACACAGGTCGAAGAGACGGTGTAGAAGAATTCAAGTGACTGACTAAAAAACAGGATTGTGAACATCTTTTCCTGTCTACCAACAAAGTAGCAGGAAGGCAGAGCTTATAGACTATGTCAGAAAGATGCAATTAAATTAATAATATTTTACTCATAAAAATACCCTGTTGTTAAATACCAACACCCTTTCTAAAACAAGATCAATTCAGTTATACCTCTGAACTGAAATAATTACTAGGTTAAAATAAAAAGCTTAAAGTGTCTCAACTAAATCTTTTCACACTTATTAAATAAATATAAGGACAACACCCTTAGTTTGGGATATGCCTATCCCATTGTTTCCAGATTACAGTAGAATATTTAGAACAAATATGTATGTCTCATCTTCTGTTTTTTCCTAAGTGTCTGGTCCTGATCTCCACTAGAGAGAGAGAGAGACTTGTTCTGAAAAAAGCATTGTCTCAAGAAAGTCAGCTGGAACACATTTCCAGAAGTTTCCAGCTCCAGTGTTGACTAAACTAGTCCCAAAAACTTCTCAGGATGAAGAAATACACCACAATGTCTCTTAGTGCTTCACAAAGAAGCCTTTTTCTAATGCCCAGCTAGAACCTTCCAGGCTGTCACTTGTTTCAGCAGCTGTCATTGGCAAGGTGTACTTGCACTGATCACCTTCCTAATTTTCTCCATGCTTAGCCCAAGCCAGACTCCTGTTGCTGGATCAGCATAAGCACTGAGTAGAGACTAGTACACTCATGTTTTGCACTCCCAGCCTGCAGGAAATCCATCACTCGGGTCTGGCAGGAGGCAGGTGTTTATTGAACCCTGCCCTTTGGCTTCTCTGTCAGAGGAGTGGATGTAGCCCAGACAGAGCTCTGGGGGCTGTGTGGTTACAGTTCTGATCTGCAGCCCAGCACACACACAGAGCATGGGGGTGGCAAAGAGTGAAACACAGCCTTACCTTTCCAATAAAGCTGCACCTGCTAAGGCTTATCCTCAGCAGTAAAATGAATCTTCCATAACTCTATGGCTGTAGCAGGGTGTAAAAACTCTTTCTGTCACATCACACACTTAGTGTTGGGTTTATGTGCAAGTAAGCCAAGAATGGGGTTACTCATAGGCTTATAGTTGAACACTACGAATGCGAGCACTTGCTGGACCAGCTCCCAAGTGCCTCCTTCATTATTTCCATATCTCAAAATTATGACTTCCAATTCTGACTGCTCAGTTTCTCCATGCTATTGTACTTCCTGGTACACCAAATAGAACCTTTTCATATTAATTTTAGTAGACACTTTAATTTATTCCTTTATAATATATTTTATTAATGCCTATTGCAGTGGCATCTAGGCAGATGGCCAACTTCAAAACCAAAGTTTTATGGAGGAATTACAAGAATAGTCAGGCAAATGGGTTCTTCACAGCTGGGAAGCTGTTACAGTATGGTATATTTATAGTATATAAAAGATACTTGTGAACAGAACAGATGGTAACTTAAGAAATTACCTGAATTTGGATTTTGTCCTGAATTTCGGTAGGTCTTTGTGAGTTTGACATTCAGCAGTTTTATTCTTTCAATCTATTCACTTCCTCTTCTAACATCACACACTCAGGTTTTCTGGAAAAAAAACAGACTTTCATAAACTTAAAAATATATATATTTCAGAAAGATTAAGCAATAGTGTGAAACTGTTAAGGAATCCAGCAGGTCAGCAGATTTCTTACAGTCAAAGTTATGAACAGCTGCACTGTCTCCCACAGATGTTACACAACACTTTATAAACACATGGCTACCTAAGTATTCAAGTGTGACAAACATATCAGCTCATCACCTATGTATTTGTTTCTTGAGCTATTTGGAAGTAAACGCTTAATTTACAACTGCTTAAGTTTTGAAGTTCAAGTCTAGCTGGGAAACTTTGGAAAATGAGAGAAGCTTTTAGAGCAGTTTCCTTGCCAACTGTACCTAAGGTACAGTTTACCCTTCCTTTCTGAGGTGATTAAGAAGTTTCTAGAGGAACTGAAAGCATTTGGGATGTGCATCATGATTTTTAGACACACATAGTATTTACAAGTTCTTTATTCCAGATAATGTACTTTACACTTGCAACATTTATGTTTATCAGCTGAATTCAAAGGACAGATTTCCAACATCGAAATGGGCATAACACTCTCGTTTCCTGTTGATTTACAAGCAAAAGGATGTTGATATCTAAATCTGAAATTCTGCTTCATAACAATTAATCTATGGCTTGGTGACCATTAACTGGAGTTCTCTGTGCTTGGCACTGCCTCTCTTGCAGATTGTTAGGTCACCTGCAGCAGCATTCTCCGTATTACAGAACATAACCTGTACAGTCTTAAGTTCAAAATTAAGTTTAAACATAAAAAGGTTAAATGATTTACCAAAAATTATCTTGGTTACACAGAAAATTTCTAATCTATCATCTTTGGTTTATTCAATAGTCAAACTTTACAGCTCAATATCTTAAGTGAGCCTTGGGCTTTTACACAAGCACAGATAGAGATCAGCATGTCAGACATAACATTTGTTTCTTCTGCTTTGTGGATAGTCACTATAATTTGTTTTAATAAACTAAAATATTAATTATAAATTCTCTCCAGAAGGACCTGTGAATCTTTTCTGTGAAGACACAGAATCTGATTAAAGAGAATAGATTGTATTTATCTGTTGATTCTCAGATGCCTATGAATCCAGTGGACCTCCCTAACAGAACAGCTCTGAACTCCTCTAATTCAGCTGTTGTTTGTTTGGATCAACAAGAGCTATGTTCAGCTTGTTGCATACCTCTATCAACTAACCTGCACAAGGAAGCTACCATACAGATTATTTATACAAAATTAACTTTCACTAGGCTTGTCTTGGGCGTTGCTTGGTCATAAAATCCAATCATGTATTAGGATTTAAAGAAAAAAACTGTCAGTTGTTTTGTCATATAATTACTTGAATGTACTTTTCCACAATGACAAATCACGTTTCTCTTGTGCTGGGAAGCCAGGTCTGGGTTGTACATCACAAGCAGCAAGTTCTCCTTGAGACATCTACCTCTTCCCAAAAACTTTACAAACAGCCCATGGAGCCTTGTCTTCACAGTCTTTTAAAATAACACATTTGCTTTCCAGTTAAACATACATTCTGCAAGACTTGACTATACTGCAGCAAACTGAAAATATTTTAAAGCAGTTGCACACCTTTTAGTTCCCAGAAAGTTTTTGATGTTTATATATTAGACTTATGGAGCATTCTGGAAACATCTTGTTTGCTGCTAAGGCAGCTAGTAAGTGTTAGCAGTCAAATTTGGTTTAAATATACAGCAGTTGAAATATAGGGTTTAATTATGAAACCTCTCATATATGTGAGCATGAGCAAGAATCTAAAGCAAATAAATACATAATATGTTTAAATTTAGCATTATTTAAATTCTAAATTAATTTTAGATTTTTCCCTTATCACAAAGATTAGCCTTCTAAATCCTGATGCTTTTAGAATTAACCTATTCTACTTCATAAAACAGGAAATTGTTATCTGGAAAAAACTGTGAAATCATCTCAATCCTTCTGCTTCCCTGGCTCACTTATTGAGGCTGGCTTTGATTCTCTTTGGGTATTTTTAGCATCCATGGAAAACAAATTCTACCTAGTACTAATGAAAATTAAAAAAAAAAAAAAAAGTCCACCCGACAAACAAATAAACCCACTTGACGGGGGGAAAAAAGGCAATAAAACAAACCAGAATCCAAAAACAAAAGAAACCAAGAACAAAATCTACACCTCTTATTTCCACTGAAATCACTTTGGGCCAAATTCAACAAAGAACGGAAGGACTTGAAAGGCAATTGCTTTAGGGCTTGTCTTTTTAATGCCTGGAGATGATGTCAAGCCAGCAGGTCCCAGGATGGCTGTGCAGTGAGTGCTGTGCAGAACAGCAGCAGAACAGGAGTCTCACACAGAGTTTGCAGCAAGCAGTGGGTGGGAGCCATGAGAAACCAACCACTCATTGCTGGGAAACAACAGTGGGAGCTCTTTCAGCCCTTCAGCTGATCTACCCAGGAGCAGAACAACAGCCACGAGCTTCTCTTGCACACTTAGGGTGAGTGAAAGAGCTGGGATTTAGCCTGTGCCAGCATGCCTGCCTGTGTTCCTCAGGCAGTCCTCTGCATCCCAGCCCAGCAGAGCCACACGGGGATGCAGACAGGTGAGGCAGCAGCCAGCTGGGGCTCTGCTCGGCCACCACAGTGAGCAAAGCTTCCTCTGGAGCTCAGGTGTAAGCTGCAGCTCGGCCAGCCCAGGGCTGCTCTGGGTGTGCATACAGGATGAACAGCCCTGGCCATGCCATGGCTCAGCAGGGAGAGCTCAGGAAATGCAGGGATTGGAACAGGGAGCAGCTAGGACCTAAACTCAAAGGGAGAGTCCTGAAAACCCCTCTGCAGTCACTGCCTTATCTCCAAGTTCAGTCCAAGGATTGGTGGCTCAGCTCTTTCCTAACACAGGTTTCAAAGTGCAGAGTCTGATTGCCTTTACTCACCCTGGCAATATTTTTACAAGGGGAGTACACTAATATTTAGGCTCTCTGCAGTAGAACGTATTGCTCAAAGTGAGCAATGGTGGCAGAATCTATTCCAGGGGAAGGAAAAAAAAAAAAAAAAAGAGCAATTGCGAACTCTGTGGAAAACTTAGCATGGACATTTTTTAGCATCAGAAAATTCTGGAGGCTTCCAAATAAACTCATAATTCAGAAGCATTTGAGAGACAGCAGTGAATCAATAATAGATTTTTAGTAGGTTATATCCTTGAAAGAAGGTAGACGGTAGAGCAGACAAAATAAAGTTGTTGGTGGTCTAATACATTGCAAGTGGCTTGTCACCTACAAGACTGCATTCCTTAAAGATATCTAACACACACATACAAAAAAAGTATCTCAAGTGAATTTATTGACCAAAACCAGTTCCACAGAACCAATTAGTATCTTACACAGGCTGCCCTGCAAGGCTTATGAGGCCATCCATCACTTGTCCATTTAACTATTTAGCATTTGTTCCAGCAATTTGTCACACTGTCAGAACGGTAGCATTTCAGAATAGGAGTTTTGGTTGAAAGAAATCTAACTCAGATAGTGCAGATATTTCTTTTCTAATAAGACTTACACAAGATTTATGTTTCTATTATTTTTAACCTTAAGCATCTTGTCTGGAAGGTGAGGTTAATTCTTTGTATTTCAAAGTTTCCACATTTAAATAAATTGTGCTAGATGAGAATTTAAAAATATTATGCAAAATGGAATTACTTCAAACTTCATCAACAACTCACAGTTCTGACATCAGGGAGTACATTATCTCATGGCTGCAGTGCTTACATTTTTATCACTTTTGCCATCGAGTCATCTGCTTTTATGTTTATTTTTGGTGAATTTCTAAATTTTGCTGCTCCAAAATAACCACAAACAATTACCTTTCCATTGAATGAGAGGCAAAGTTTCAACATAACATTAGCATGTCTACTCACAAGGTATTTTAGATTTTTCAGGCTCTATATATCTAAAGGGAAAGAAAAAAGATTGCTGACGAGTTTCAAGCACACACCTCCAGCTATTTATAAATATAAATTTAAATGAATGCATAAAAACTAAAATGCAAAAGAAATATTTCAAGCTCTGCTATCTCTAAAAGAATATTTGAAGTCTATAACACAGGTACTGGGAACTGTTTCAAAAGACTGGCACTTACTTTTAAAACACATCCGGAACATTTTACCTGAACAACATGTAGGAATTAGACTAACACCATTCCTACATTAATGGAAGCAGCTATGATGAGTACATCAGGCAACCTGTTAACACCTTGTCAGAGAACTCTTGTGGTTCTACCACGCATGGTGGTGTGTCCACACACCTGCAATTCTGCCACTTCACAGACACCACCAAAATAAAAAGGAACTATTCCAAAATAACCTTTAGATTTGCTTATTGTTTCAGGAGCAGGACTGTTTTTAATGGCGAGCACACAGAGCAGAGGTCTGCTCTCCTGATACCCTGTAGAGTTTCCTGATTTAGATTTCTTATAAAGCGGCTGAAGCAAAGAAACCTGGGAATCAAATGCCATCTCTGCATCTGAATGCTGTTAAGTAGCTCCCATGGCATTTCTCCCTGACTCTCAGTGTGTGTCTGTCACTAAGCTCACTCCCAGAGATAAAACAGCAAATGTGAACTCCTGCGGGAAAGCACATCAAGTAAAAACCTTTCTTGAAGCCTTGAGAATGCTCCAGCTCAGTCAATCTTCAGGTCTTCAATCAGCACATCCATCTCACCTTGTATACAGAAGGTTTTACAGTGTACAGCATTAGGTAGGGATAACCAAGTGTTTAATAAATAAAAAGTTAATATCTCTGGGTAAAAAGCTTAGCAAATGTACAAAACAGTAGCTAGATAATACATATTAGCACTGCTCAAACACCCCAAAACAATCCCCATTCAGCTTTGCTGAGTAATCTAAGTGTTAAACATGCTTGACAGATTTGAAGTATATATTTTACTTGTCTCTAACTATTTCTGTCTATAATAAATTGCATCAGTCAATTATCTTGGTATCTGTCAAATATCACTGTTGTATTAGTTTGCCTGTAGAGGATGCATCTACCTTAGAAGTAGGTTATTCTGCCCTCAAAATAAATGGTATTTCTGGTTACACTCAGAATAGCACAGCAATTCTTGCAACACGGGAGAGGCAAAGTGGTGGAAGGAAAGAAGCTGCAGGACAGATCATCAGTTTAACCAGAGTCAAGGAGCTGATTCCAGGCAGACACAGCCAGAACGCCCAGTTAGAGCAGAAGGCAGTATTCAAATCCATAGGGGTGTTGAGGCCAACAAGCAAAGTTGCAGGTCTTGGGGCCGTGGAACACCTCTTTACTTATCTTTGGAAGAGGGTTTTGCTTGTTTGCTCTCTTAAATATATGTCCAACATTAAAACAAAATATACATGGAAAACTATTCCAGCTGCAGAGACTGACATGGAAAAAAAACACAACCAAGAAAAAAAAAAAAACAAACCTCTGAAAACAAAAGTTTACTGTGTTAAACACAAGCCTGAGGAAAAAACTGTCCACAGCCAGCAAACTGTCAGCTCATCTACCCTGTCTTTAGGGAGAACTTGAAAACCTACCAGTAACAGGACAGGCAAGAAAGCCAGCAGAAAATACCATGGACTGATTTTGACATAGAGTAGCAACTCCTTCTGCCAAAAATCTGAGGAAATAAAAAATAAACCAGAAGAAAGGATATTCTGATATTTACATACTGCACTCTCCTCTACTCACACTCCTCCTGAAAACACAAAAATAAAAAACGAAAAAACCCTTTGCAGCTTCTGATTTTCTTTTCATTCCCTTTTGTAAAGGAAGTTCCAGGTCAGCTCCCAGAAGTTGCAGAAAAGCTTTTGAGAGTTTAATAATCCAGAGTTAATAGCCATTCATTTGGCAGGTTTGGTACAGAAGGCGGGTCAGAATTAATTTCTTGCTTAACCAAGGCTGAAATTCACATTTAAAGTGTAAAAAGATATAGCTGTTACTGAAGTCTCATTCAGCAAGAGACATTCAGAGTGAGATGATCGCAGCAAGAACTTGCACTGCATATAAAAAGCATCTGGGAACAGATACAATCTCAAACAAAGAGATGAATTTTGAAAGATAAAAATAAGAAATAATCCAAATTCATTATGAAGGGCCAAACCAGGCTCTGCCTGCTTGTGTGTAGCTGCTGTCAATGACATGAGAATTGACCTCTAAACCAGGGCTACTCCATCAGCTGGCACACTGGGCAGTTCAGTACAGAACTGATTGGAATCACATAATCAGTTCAAAAAGGTTTCACAATGGCCCTAAATGTAGTTGCTATCAGAAAGGGGGCTCACAGGTATAAAGATCAATTACTATTTAAGTAACATTCAGTGAGATTCATACTTCCGCCAAGATGGGAAGAGGAAAGTCTGAAGATGCAGGATTTCAAAAGGAGTACAGCAGCACTTTCCATTATAAACCTTTCCAGAGAAAGAAAATGCGTGAAATTAAATAAAAGATCATCTGTAAATAATCACATTAAGCATTAAAATTTCCTGAAAACAGAATCTGGAACTAGAAAAGTTTATGTAAACAAAGCAAAACAAAACTATTGGACACAATATTCTTGTCCTAGGATGCCCTTCGACATTTTTTTCTTACTCTTCCATCTACCTCTTTCCATCTGGTTTTCTTGTCTCACTGGTAAATTTTTAAGGCCTCGGGGAGGAAGAGGACACTTTTTTCACTGTGTGTATCATGCCAAATGGAAAAAAAAAAAAAAAAGACAAGTCTCCAAAGTAGAACATGTTGATTAGACACTTGCATTTAGAAAATACAATTTTAGAAAGCATCCGGTACATGATACAGACATCTGCTTTGAGTTTCAAATTCTCTAAGCATTTTATTTATCTAATCCCTATTGGGATTAAATATTTTAAATATTTTATCCCACTTAATATTTTCGGAGTGCATTTGCTACAAAGTTAGGCATGCATAAATAGCTCTTTTGTGGATTCAGGCAATGATTTCTATCTTCACTCCTTTCAGGTGTGGAAAAGTAAGCAGAATATCTGATTCTGAAGCCAACAGTGGTGAATATACATTCATCTTTCACATAAAAAGGTCCACAAGCTTGGGTTTAGAGGAATGTCTGGAAAGGATAAAATTCAAGAGCAATGCCCCTTGCTGCAAGCATCACGAAGTTAAGAATATTCTGCTGCATCGTGGAGTCGGGGAGAGAAGCTCTGATAAAGGAAATTCCAGGGGCCATGTCACCAGACCTGCTTTCTTTCCCTGTTCTTCCTTGCACACTTGCTCTCTACTCCCAAAATACCTACAGGTTTTGGACTTCTTGAGGTGCCTTGAGATGCAAGGCAAAATTCTGGGTGCAACTGTAAAAGCCATAAAACTGACCTTTGAGGTAGCAATAGAACTGATAAGTGGAGTTCACATAGTTTCCAAGGTTTGCTAAAGAACTCCACATGGTTTGAAGTAGATAGACTATATGATAATGTGGCTATAAGTCATGTTCATTTAGAAAGCAAAATATACTGCTAAAGGCATTATTAGACTGGCTTAATTGCATCCCTACTCAGAACTGTATTGATTAAAAAAAACAAAAACAAAACAACAAAACAAAGACCTTGCTGTCATCACTTCAGAACAAATCCACCCCCTGTAAATGCATAGCCTATCTGGCAGCTCATTGATGGGAAAAGATTGTCCTATACTGAAAGATCACTGGGTGCCAGCAGAGATCTCAAAGCTACCAAGCCCTGTGTCACCATTTCTCTGCACACTGTTGTTCTACTCTCAGGGCACCAGGTGCATTGTTACTGCCAGTTTGATCTTTCTGACTCCACCTACTATTGAATTTTCTGAGCTTTAATGCCAGCCTTTACAACACAGGAGTGGGAAGTTTGCATAATAATGCCAGAATTCATAATATATTCTACCATCAATAAAAATGTCACACACACATATCCAGTAAACACAAAAAGATGCCATCAAAGAAGTCCCTAACATATATACAAAAATCAAGTGATATACATACAAAAATCAAGATTGCCTCATCATTTGAATTAAAATTCCAATGAAATAAGTGGCATTATTCCAAATTCATCATAGCTTATCAGACAAGCAGATGGTTGCCCAACACAACATGGGATGAGGGTTTTACTGAAGATGTATATTGTTCTCAAAGAAAAATTTGAAGAAAGTACAAAATATGATAAAATGCTTTTTCTTTTAAAGTAGTTTTTGCTTTTACAGTTAATCTGGCAGACAAAAGTGGATGAAGCCATGTGATAGGGCAGTTATCTTTTATCATATCAGAAAAATTATTCATATCTCTTATGCTCTTCCTAGAAAACTCAAGAGAGGCAATCCAATTATAACAGGCAGCATAACGTGAGATAAGTTAAAATTTCAAAATAGAGTTGAAATTGTTGAAAGTGCTTAGACTTTTATTCGACAGTTCTTTAACTGAAAATCAAACATGTTATTCAAAGAACAAGGTTTTTTTTTTTTTTTTTTAAGAGATTAATCATCCTTGTTTCTCATTTAAAGTCTGGGGACATAGCCAATCTTTTCTCTGTGTTCTCACAGGGAGATATTTCATTTTGAAAAGAAAAAACAAAATTGTTCTCATCTCCTTTATATGTTGTCATGGTAGACAAGCCACCACAAGAAAAAAATTCCTGTTTCACATTTCTTTGGGTCACTTTTCAGCAATAACGCCAATGCTAAAATTTTTCTGGAGTTAATACAGAACCTGATGCTGTATCTGTGAAAATTTTACCTGAAAAAATGTTTTTCTTATTCTATTTGGGGAGGGAGAAGAAACTGAAAAGATATTGTAATCAAATGAGAAAAAAAATAAAAATAACACTATTTGATTACTCTTGCCTTTTATGATTTCCTTTGCAATGTAATATCTCTAGTTAAACTCACTGAAAATTTGGAAGCCTAGTAAATCAAGGAACTTGCTACTAAAATGTCATATCAAAGCTCCAATGTTCCATGACTCCAAATTTAATAATTTCCTTTAATAATCTATGTAGTTAGAAGTATTTTTGCCAATCGGACTGATTTAGTACTAGCCTTGGAACCTCCCTTCAGGCCTCACTTAGGCTCATTATTAGTTGATGCTTGTAGCAATAAATGTTCTCCAAGCATTCATGAAATAAAACATTTTACACATTTCAACTTTGATTGGTGTTGTATCTTCTCTTCCATAAACCACTTGAATCTATAAGACTATTTTCCATTTAAGGGATTTGAAAAAGAAAAAAAACTTTCATTATATACAAAGAATTCTGTGAATTGGGCATGGATTTACTCATTACAATGGCTGCCTGACATATTTCATCTGTAGACACAATGTAGGAATACAGGCTTAGAAAAAAAATATAAGTGTATTTTATACACATTGTTGTTATGTATTTGTAAAAGCTGTGGAGAGATTACAGTAATTTCACGAATACAAGCCGCACCAATTTGACCAAAATTTTGGTGGAAACCAGGAAGTGCGGCCAATATTCCGGGGCAGCTAATACATTAACAAAATTCTAAAAGCTGCCAACACGGAAGTGAGAGCCCGCGGCAGCCCCAAGCCAAGCTGGAGCCCGGTCGGCCCCGGCAGAGGTGGGAAAGCCTGGCAGAGGCGGGGTCAGCAGTGTGGGGGGCGGGCGGCAGAGCCTGAGCCAGCAGGGCGGGGCAGGGGGGGCGGCAGAGCCGGGTCAGTAGGGCGGGGGAGCCTGGGAGAACTGGGGCTAGCAGTGCAGGGGAGCATGGCAGAAGCAGGAAGGCCGGCGGGTGGGGCTGCCTGGCAGCGGGGGAAGCCCAGCAGAATCGGGGCCAGCAGCGTGGGGGAGCCCGGCGGTGCGGGGGCCTGCAGTGCCGGCCAGGGCGAGGAAACGCGGCGGCGGTGCAGACGGGAGGGGGCGGCCGGCGAGCCGGGCGGCGACGGCGGCAGCCCGCCAGCAGGGCTAGGGAACGCGGCGCGGCGCGGCCGGCGAGCCGGGCGGCGGCGGCAGCAGCCCGCCCGCAGGGCTAGGGAACGCGGCGCGGCCGGCGAGCCGGGCAGCGGCAGCCCGCCGGCAGGGCTAGCGAACGCGGCAGCGGGGCGGTGCTGACGGGAGAGGGGGGCCAGCAAGCCCGGCGGTGGCGGCAGCACCACCCGGCCAGCCCCGCCGAGCCGTGGCGCTGAGCTGGGCCACCCGGCCTCGTTGGCAACCATGAGCGGGCCGAGCCTTCCTGGCCCCGCCCTGAGCCAGTAAACCCCGCTATGCCGCGATCCTGTTACTAATTGGCCAATTTGTGAAAGCTGCGCACGGATTCTCGCGACGAACGAAAGTGCGGCTAATATTCGGGGTGCGGCTTATCTATTGACAAAGACAGCAACATTGTCGAGGCACCGGGGGTGCGGCTTATAATCCGTGCGGCTTGTATTCGTGAAACTACTGTATTCTTGCTGGACATTTGTACTGTGCCAGGTGCTGTGCCACAGGTATATTTGCATTGGCTCTGTTTCCTTGTCTGCAGAAGAAACTGATCAAGAAGACGGTAGGAGATTAAGATTACTTGGTAGGTAAGTTCTTTTTTCTAATGTTAAGAACAGTTAGATGGCTAGGATGAAGAGAAGGGGAAAAGTTTTCCTCAGAAATTCTAACTAAATCAAATGTTTCCTTCAACCATGGCAAAAACTTCCATCTTAATTGTAGTTTTCAACAGTTACATTCACATGTACTGTGCACATATATGCTGTAAAGTGCACCACCAAAATATTCTATTTAATAGCCTCTACACTCAGGCTCTAGGAAGAATTTTGCAGGCTCCTTGACAGGAAAGAGACAATAATCCTATAGCCTCATCTCTTTGAACTATGTAACTAGGGATTTGGGGAAAGTCCTTACTAGAGCTGAAAATAAAGAACTAAGACTGCAAGTTAAAAATACATTTACTGACAGCACTTCTCTCTAGTTAATGTCTTTTCCCAAAATATTATAAATTAACAGTACCTTTGTGCAAGTACTGCTCAGAAAAGATTCTCAAAACAATGAGTCTTTGGTCTTAGGTCACAAATCTGCTTACTCTTGGTCTTGCAGTTGTGCCTTGAAACCAGAGCTTGCAATAAAGAATGGATAGCTGTGAGGAGGGAGAGGAAACCAAGCAGCAGCCCCGTGTGCACTTACAGTTGATTCACACGGAGGAGCAAAGACCTGGCCAAGGCAGCTCCCTTTGCCACCACATTCTACTGCTTGTGCTGGCCCAAATGACATGTCAGGCTGGCTCCTCAGCCTGCTTTGCATTCTGGAACTGGGCAGAGCTGTCTGTCACACCACAATTGCACTGGCCATCCTATCAAATAACTGCTGTCACTTCATGCACTGAGCTGGGCTGTCTCTCCTGTCTCAGGCTTGGACAATCACTGAGCACTCACACATCATGGCGAGAATACTGACCTCCAACTTCTGCAGACGAGAGAGGAGCAGTAGAATGGGATTTCCTTTCAATCTATTCCTGTGCCATTTCCACTTTCCTAGAAGAAAAGATTTTCATAGTCTGTCCACAATTTGATATAAGACCCATAATAAAAGGATCGAGCAAGGATTTTTTTTTTTTTAGAATTTTTCTCCTTGTTTTAAAAAAGTCATATGCATTAAGCAAGCAACATAGCAAAAACCAGGAAGCTACATGTATACACAAATATATTTTTCTAATGTAACACATGTATTCTGTCTGCACCTGGCTAAATAATTTTAGCAAGTATTACAGTATACTTTAACTAGCAATATTGAAGCTCAACAACAGTTATTGAATTCCAGCTCGCTTTGGCATCTAGGGGCGTGGATAGAAAATTATTCAGAACACAAGATCAACCTCAGCTGACCAAGACAGCCATAACCTCTCTTATTCTCATAAAACATACCTGGCTTTGCCAAGCTTGTCCTCTACCTATAAAACATCAGAAAAATCCCTGAAGAAAGAAGAGCTACCAGCACTCTGTGAAGACTTGCAGTTAGTTTTCGCCCACTCCTGAAAAGTACAAAACTAATTAATTAACTTCTGAGGTCTTTTCCCACTTGTGCAGGAAGCTGCTGTGCAAGTGAATCAGTAGCTATTTCATTTCTGCAGAAAAAAGATGAAGCACCCCATCAATACCATTTTATTTCCAAAAGCAGTTTTTTAAATGCTGAAACACCTTTCATCATGCAATATTTTAAATATAATCTAATCCTTATGAAATGCCACTATGACTGCTGGGAAACCTAAACTCTCTCATCAGGTAGTGTTCGGTTTATCTGCTTCTCCTTCCTCTTCACTCTTTTATCTTCTTTTCTATTTCCCCCTCACATCATCCTTTGTTAAAATCTGTCTTTCTTCACCAAGCCCAGAGATGAAATTCAAAGGTAGTTCGTTGCAGTCCTTCCTGTTAGCAAGGTTTGACTAGGAGTGCAAAACACTTTCTGCAAATATTCACTTTCTGTGTGTATTTACATGAGCACATATAGACCACTCAAAAATGCAGTTAGTAATTTACCAAAATATTTTTTTTGTTTTCTACACTATCTTATTTACATTTCAAAAACTAAAAGAAAGATGAGCAGAATCTATGGGTTCATAAAATAGAAAAAAGCCATCATAAATTTTGGCAACAACGTACAAAAGATTCCCTTTAAGAAGTACAAATATTAATATCGTTAGCAGTAGTTCCTGTGAGGCAAAAGGAACTTCAATTTGACATTACTAAAATGGAGATTTTTATATTACACAGACCTCCAAAAGCTGTTGGCTAACAGCAAATGCTCGACACTTTAATACTTTCCCTTTCCCAGGCGTGGAACCAGCAATGACACTGTGTATCTCAGTCTCATTGCTCTCCCCACATCTTGGCAGGCTCCACATAATGTTTTTCCAAGAAGCCAATGTCAGCTATCATAGCTTCCCCCTTCTCCTAAAAGCAATGCTCCAGCCAAAGAAAGACAACCAAATAAATTGTCCCCTTAAACAGAATCTCTCTTCCCCCTTTGGCCATGTAAAGGATGCAATCCATCTTTGTCTGCCAGAAAACTAAAAAGAAAATCTGCTTTCCTCTGTAGACCCCAGAGTTTTGGAACAAGCTGGCTCATAAAATGCACATGATTCACTGCCAGCCTCTTCTTCAAGATCCCAAAAGTTTAAAAGTGCTTGACACTACTCTGTTTTCCAGGATTTGCTTAAGTACAGACAAAAAAAAAAAAATTCCTTAAAAACAAACAAAAAAATACTACTGACTTCCCATTCTGCTTAAAAAGGCTTCATCTAGCATAATCTAATCCAAACGTCTTCCATGCACCTCCTCCTTGCCAGCATCCTTTTCCTTCGATTAATTTCCTCTGACTGTGTTTGAGAATCTATGCCAAGCACACATACCAATTCATGCGTGAAAATTTTAAAACAGCTTTCCATTGATTTTTAGCCATTCCTCCTTATTACAGAAGTCATCACACACAGCCAGGAGTCAAAGAAATAGTAGATTCATATTGAGAACTACACAAGTAAGACATCAAGTTTTCTATTAAGCAGTCGTTTAGCATCTTGGAGCAAGCAGGTGTTCTGCACCATATAATTCTAACTTGTCCCTACCTAGACACACAAAGGAAGGCTCACAGCCAGCAAGGAGATACAGACATAAGCACAAACATAAAATTATTTTTTGGCTGTGGGCAAAAAGAAATAGTTGCTGTCTTTGTTGATAAGTTCTCCTAAGAAGTATGTCTCCAAAGAAAATTACACCATGAAAGTAAAAGCCTGATATTCTCCTAGCTGGCTAATTCCTGTGCTGACTTTATTTGCCCCTTATTTCTGACAGAATTCTAAAGTAATTTTAAAAGTCAGTTCATTGAATAGTTAGAATTATTTGCTCAGCACCCATCAGACTTTATTTGCCTTTCACCACAACCCTTTCCATATTACTTTTCTAGACAGTCTTCTGTCATTAACTTCGGGGTCAATGCTAAAATACCTGGGACACCTGATCTTGCACCTCACCTTGAGTGACATTGACTAGCAAAATGTGTGTTCATTCAGGAGAAACTGATTCCTGAAATCCATTTCTTTCAACAAACTTCTAACTCCTCATGGAAAATCTAGTTAGTTTTCCAATGGATCATAGAGCAGAACCTGAATTTCTGGTCTTTCAGGGGCTATGACATGCTACTAGCTTGTCGAGGGAATCATCACTCACACCCCTCTTCCCCAGCTACCTCTGTCATTGCTTTCCATCCTCACTGTTGAGCACTCAAACATCAGAGTCCAAAACTCAGCTTGCTTAAAATTTGTAAAGGAAAAATGTAAATATTTTCAAAGATAAAAATACGAGCTCTCCATATCAAAATCACCACATTTTTCATAGCCAAAACCTTCAACTTTTTAGCAGCTTTAGGCTTGGTTCAGCATTACTGGTACCTCAGGGCAATGGCTTTCACAGTGTCATCCACCAAGCACTCAGGGTCTGGGGATATCTGTAAGGATAACTTGAAAAGAAAACATTAAAAATTCAAGCTGATTGTCAGCGGGGCTTTAACTCACTATACAGAGATCTGTATCTTCAGTGGAAAAGGTTGAGAGGTGCACAGATCAAAAAAGGTTGAAAACGACAAGGCTATAGAGTAAAATACAAGGAGGTTGAACTAACTTGATAATTTTAGAGCGAAGTCTAAATATGTCACTCTGCAAATGCAATGAACTTCTCTCTCCTTTTCCCTCAGCAAGCTACACAAACATCTACCTGCCAGCAAAGAGATGCCTGCAGTCCATATTCCACTGACATTGCCCATAAGGACTTGGGCTGGGGAGCAGTACCATGGAAACACCTTGATCTGACAGGGTTACCCGATCCCTCAGCTGACTTTGCTTCTGCACTCTCTTGCTGCTTTTGTCTAAAAACACATGAGAGAAGCTGAAATCATTGTTTTCTCTCTTTCAGGGCTGTTGATGCCACCAGCAAAGTCTTGGCAGGTCATTCTCTCTAATTATAATTGTTAGCTAATGAATGCATCAAGAGGGGAAGCTCACCCCACCATTTCATGCCCCCCTCACACCTTCAATGAACCTCCACCTCTGTCTGTTCCTGGAAACAAAGTACTTGTAACCCAGGTGAGCACCACTCTCCAGGTAACTTCATCCCAAGTATGTATTTCTGTGTAATGAACTGTACACAGAGGTAGAGGGAAAAAATGAATCAAGGGTAAGATTCTATTGCACCATTAAAATGAAAAATGCCTTCCTCTCATTAACAACTCTCATTAAGGCACCCTCTGCCCACTTCACTGCTGTGTTTACCTCCTTCCCCTGATGGCAGGAATGCTGAATCATGACAAGTCATGAGGGTTCAAGCCCAGTCCCAGGCTGTCATCCTGATTTAAGTGATAGGATTGTTATATCTGGCTGCACAACTCACACAAAAATGGCACTGACAGTAAAGCAGCATTTGGGGACCAGTGTATAGTTTATAGGGACAGTAGCATCAGGTATAGATTTTAATAAATCCATTAGAGATAGGGAAAGATACTTTGCCTACAAATAAAAATGAAATATTTTGGAATAATTTAAAGGTAAGCCAAGAAGCCCTCAAAGCATCAGAATCTACAAATTACATATATTGTTGAAATAAATATCATAGAAGTTGATAGAATGCAATTCACCAGTATCCCCCTGATAACATTATTGTTCTCTATAACCCAAATAGGGCTCTTTTTTGATATTGCAGGACCGGTAGTTCAGTCTGTGGAGCAAACATTCTGCTGCAATGTTGTTTTGTGTCACTATACTCAATAATAGAACCTTAAATTGCAATAAATATTGAAGTGAATTTCAAACACATAGGAAAGTCAGCCTGCAGCAAGAACTGGAAGGTATTTCTCTAACATGCAGATATAACAGATTTAAAAAATATTTCTCCTTCCCCCTTCACACACTTACCTGGAAATAGTGAAGTATTTTGAGGTTTATTACTTTTTAAAGGTTTTTTTTAGTGCTAATTATATATATATAGATATATAGACGCACACATATATATCTGATTTCTAAAGCAATTTGCAACCACCCCCTCCCCTCCAGTCTCCTTTTTAATACACCAAGAAAACAGTAACCACAGCCACTAGAGAACTGGGCTATGTGGGACTAAGCCACGCAGTGATTTGGCAGTCACCTCCCCAGGTCATCACCTCTCTTGCAGTGACTGGCACACGTGCTCCAACACAGCTCTGCTGATCTCCTTGCTGCCCCTTGCCTCACTCAGCCCTCCCCAAGGCAGAGCCCAGGACTCTGTGCTTTGTCCAACACGCTCGCTCCTCGGGAGCAGCAAAGCATTTTCATGAGCAGAGGACAAAGAGGTGAGAGAATACATCAGCCATCACCAGAAACTGTGCATTCCCAGTGGCACTGGTGATGAAGGAAGAATATTATTTATGTGACTTCTGCATAAACACTTTCATTTTCAGCTTGCAATTTTATGGGGGAAATGAAAGAAATGTAGGTGGTTTTGGATATCTCTGGCCATTATATGGACAAAGTTTACTTACTGCTCCAGTGATATAATTTTCCAGTATCTAACAGATTGAAAAAAACCCAAACACAATTTCTCAAAAACAGTACAGCACACAGAAAACAAATATATGTAATGCATTATCAGCTCAGAAATATACTTCACACTCTTCATATTAGCATCTCATCTTTATATTTTTAAGTGTTCAAGAAAAACTGCAGGAAATTCTCCTGATAGAAAAATCTCTTCTTTTGAGCCCAAGGTATATATTATGCACTGTATTCCCTGCTAGTCAAATCAGACAAAGGAGGATTCCCAAGACCACAGGAAGCAACGGCAGAGCTTTTCTGAGGGGAATATTTCAGTCAAAAAGAGAGAAAAGGAGAGATGTAGGAAAGAGATCCCTTCCCACATCCTTTACTTTTGCATACCAGTAGACACAAGAGACAGAAAATGCTCTGAGCAACTGGATGCTGCCAACAAAATGACATCTACACAATTTCTCTCTCTCTTCTGTGACTATGCAGTTGTTCTGCCAAAAGGACATTCTGTAATGGACAGGAAAGAATTTCCCACTTAAAACCCCTGTTAGGCCTTTTAAATTTTAGTGTTATCAAAGGGAAATGACTGAAAACATCTCTCTGCATACATGAGAAGATTTAATACTTACATGGCAGAGCAATCAGCTCTATGAGCACCAACTTGCAATGACAATGCCACTTGTTCTGCCTCACCATTGTATTCATTGCCTGTAAGAGGCTTGCTGTGTTTTGTGAAATGGCTTCATCCTGGGCTTATTTGCACTATGAATTACCTTCATTTTTTAATCAATATTATCAAATTCGGAAGCAACTCAGGGAAGAGAAGGAAACACATTTTTATATTTACTGCATGCTTCCCCATGTTGTTGTCTATGTTATTTTCAGCATTACCTATTTAAAGAAGTTGTATGATATATAGAAGACAGCAGGTAGAGTGATTGACTGAAAGTCAGATGTTAAATTGCCACAGAGCTGTGGAAAGGATAAAAATACTTCTCTACCTCAATTCATTCCCCAGAAAAAATCCTCTCAGATCTTGCATCCTTATCATTTTTACACTAAAAGGTTTCAAAGTGAGAAGAAGGAATAAAGAGTAGCGTTTAAAAATAAAAATACACATTTTCACAGCTTCGTTTTCTTCTTATTTTTCTAAAGAGTATAATATTGAAGGAGAAAAAGCCTGCTTGCTCTCAGTTAGGTTTACTAAATCAGTCATGAAGGCAGCTGATCTAAAATGCATCAGCTGTCACCTGCTCAGTCTCGGTTTGACAGTTCAATACCTCCTCATCTTCTGAGAATGGCAGTGCTGAGACCTGAGTAAACCATGTCTGTATGCAAACTGTCACTGATTTTGTGGCATATCATCAGGCCTGATCTCCACAGCTGCAGTGACAACAGAGAACACCACAGCCAATCATCACCAGAGTTAAAATTAATGTACGGGTCCCCACATTCAGCAATAGGTGAGGCAAGCCTCATGAGCAGTGACCAGTTGATGAATTATGTAATTACAGCAAAATAATCTTACCCCTGCAAAGAATGTAAATGTATATCAGAAATTCAAGGTATAGTTCTATACATCTCTATTTTTCCTCTCATCATTTCTTCAGACCAAATAAGACATATAAATGCCAGTATAGCCTAGTTAAATTCAGGTAGTAAAATAAAATATTATTCAGGACCATGAAAGGACAATCTAAGGCACATTCTCAAGCAGTGATAGTCAGGATCACGCTCACAGTGGTTAAAAAAGCCTGTGATCAGTGCTGCAGCCCAGCCCAGCTGCCCAAAGTGTCACTTTGGAATGCTGCTCTGTGCCTGCTGGCCCTGACCACAGGGTCGTGCTCCCAGCCCAGGGCAGCCAGCAATGTCCCCCTTAGCCCCCAGTTTGTCTGGTCTGCAGTACCCAATAAAACTCATATCCTCTCATTGACATTATTCAAGTTGAAACCTCTTAACCTATTTTAAGCTGACAAATCCAAAAGTGCTAAGAACCCATTTCTCCACTACTATCAAAGTGCCTATAACCTTTCACTAACCTATCAAGGGGCAGACTTGGTAATCCTAGAGGTGGTTTTGCCAACCAAACCAGGTATCAGATACGACAAAATTTTCTGAATACTAATTTTAGAGGGATCTTAGTTAAAAGCAATCAAGGAAAGCAGTGTGACATCAAGACCTTATCAAGCAGAAAAGCTACTAGACATATTTCTGTTCTGGGAAAACCAGAATTGAAGACCAGTATCTCTATTGGCATATCCCAAACATTCAAGAGCCACCAATGAAGTATGAGGTATTCAACAGGACTATTACACTTAGTTTTAGGATCTAGCAGCCTTTTTTATTCTTTTTCCAGCTGTCAGTGGTATTGAGAATGTCCAGCCTGAAGGCAGTTTGATCTCTTATCTTTATACATAATGCTGGTGCTCCTCTAGCTGTCTACATTGAGGTTTTTGTGAGAAAAGTATGCATCTTATTAATTTATCCAAGGGAGAAAATTATTTCAAGTAAAACATGGCTTATTTCTAGACTAAATTTCAAAAAAACTTTCATTGTCTTTATCGAGAGGGAAAGCTATATTTGTAAGTCAGCTTTCCTTTACACTGCATCACTTGGTACATGTCTGATAAAAGTAAAATTTTGCTGTGAAAATACTGCAGTTCTTCCAGTCTACATGGAGGGATTGGAAATAGTCATGTCAGGGTCCACTACAAGCTTCAAATTAAGAAAATTTTGCTTACTTTATGTTTCCTTTCCATGGTGGAAGCACTTTGCTAGAAAGTGACATATTTAAAATTATATTTAAACTTTTCCCTTCCTACCAGCCTTTTGAAGGAGAAATTTTGACCATCACTCAAACTGACTAGTTGTGTGAGTTAATAAAAGTCACAGCTAACAAAGCCTCCTTATGTCACCATGATGAAGAGAACGGTAATAAAGGTCAGATTTTATGAAATCACTTCTTTTACATAAGCAGTTTCAAGATACTTACATCCATCTCAGTGTAAGGATCCTGTTGCAGAGACCTGACAGAACAGTGAAAAGTGTTGTACTCTTCACAGAGCTCTCTGTAGAAGATAAAACACTGCAAATTATCTGAGAAAAAGTTCTCACTAATATTTTTTATATTTTATGTCCACCAGTCTTAAGACTTGTATATAAACAGCCCTTAAGTCCTCTTGCAGAAGTTAAGCCCCAGCTGAGCAATCTTTTAGCTAAAAACCTTACTCATTTCTTGACAATCATTTGTGCATGACTCTTATTGGCTTAATCAGTCTACAAAAGTGTAATTTTTAAAAAATCATCAGGAGTAAATATAAATGTACTTAAAACCCCAAGCCTTATCTGCAAGAAATGAACATATGTTTTAGAGCCCTTTATGATCTAAAGTTATAGCAAGGACAAAATGTGCATGGTCTTGAACATTGCCTAAACATTTGAATGCCATGGTTTTATTCAACCCCATTTGCCAAACATCGTTATTACTTCATAGAAAATAAATTAAGCAGGCTATAGCTCCACAGCTTTTTCAATTTTGTCTTTGTGTGGTGAATTGTGACAGGAAAAGAGATTTCTCTTAAGGTTAGAAATTCTGTAGTGGCTAGAACTTGATCCAAAACAGCTCTACTCATTAGGATGTCTCCACATAATTCATTTGGAGTACCACTTCATACCGCCATTTCAAAATTACGAGGTCACTCCTAACTGAAAAAATATTTCATCTCATGTCATCTCACTGCCATATTTCTCTACAGTAGCCTTCTCCACTAGCCAATCAATAATAAAAGCAGACACAGAGCCCAACACTTGAGCAGATATTTGAGCTTTGCTAAATCTCCATTCCCTTCAGGTTGTGTCATTTTCCATTGACAGCAACGCAAGGAACCAGGGTGCACCAACACTGCACTCCCAGCAGGGACCACTCTGAGCCCCACAAAGGTCCCCTGGCAATGGAAAACACTTCTGAAAGAAAAAGGAATATTGACATGCATGTCTCAAAAGAGTTGGGTTAACATAAAGCAGGTTAATCTTTTAACTGGGATTCTATTTGCAATTAACTAGGTTGGGAAAACACAAACAGTTACAAGCACGTGTAGGTAAGTGTCTGTATTTTGGAAGTGTTTTTATCCCATTCCTAGGGGAAATAACTGCCAAGGCAATTGCTCTCTGAGCACTACAATATCCATTTCTGGTTGAGTTACTGCCCTTTGGCTGTTAGCTGTTCTCGACTTACGTACCCATACACTGATACACCTTCTCTCTTTCCTTGTTTTTTTTCCTCAAACAAGAAACATGATTTTTTCATAGTAGAGTAAGACAATTGATGGAGCCTACAAATGTACTAACCTACCTATAATAACGACTACAAAAACAGCCAAATGTGCCAGTTTAAAAGGAGAGTATCCTTCTCAACACTTGGGAGTGGAAAAGAAGAAAATGTCTGACAAATGACAACAAATCTTATTTTACATCAACATGACAAGACCCAGATATGTTTTATGTTAAGTCCATTCCAGTTATCAAAAGAATAATGATTTCTTAATAGCAGCTTTACTATAAAACAAATCAGTGGTCTGTTTAACACACTGCCTGCAGACTCAGTAATCCTAAATTATTTAAACACTTTTTACTGGCTATGAGCACTATTTACCACACAATACTTCTGTATGGTTGTAATATGTGTACAGTTGCTGATAATTTATAATTATTTTATCAAACAGTATACTGATATATTTTTACAGACTTCAAACACATCTCAGACACCACTAAAATTGCCTTTGTTTTCTCCACATTTTATCTGCTCTTCTGGTTCCTTCTACTATGCTAGATCTTTTTGTGTTTCTTCAGAACTCCTTCAAATGAACAAATGCTCTTCTGAAACTGAAATGCTAGAGTTTAACTGTCTCCTTAAAAATTATTGAAAAACAACAGGCCTAGAACACAACTTTTGCTTTCTATAACAGGTACAAAAATTACAAATGCAACCACTGTATAGAGCAAAGAGACACCATCACAATTAGAGAAAAGACAAAAAATTCACAACCACTGAGTCTTATGGGGCCCAAAGTACAGTGTCCCTGTCATAGCTGTTTTGGATAACTTGTGATGACTGGGCATTGCCTAGGCAGCTTTTATTGTGAACATTTACCAGAGCTAAGTAGTTTAGGTCACTGAAGTAAGACTGTTCCAGGCATGTCACAACTTCACTTAACTTCCAGCTTTGGAAATTATCACACCATCTATAGAATGAAAAGATAATTACATGGTAATGAAAAGCAGTTAAATGTAGTAGCTTAAAGGTATGTAACAAGGAATTCTTTTCTTATGCCTCATCTGATTAGAAAATTACCACTTGCAGCAGCTGTACAATTGTGACAGATATCATCTCCATGGTGTTCAGAGAAATCCAAAAAGCGTTCAGCTGAATTTCTGGCATATGACAGTTTCTACTGCAAAGCCTGCATAATATTTTCAGAGCTGCAGGAGCTTCAGAAGAAGGAATCCCATAATATAAAAAGTAGGTGCACATACAGAGTTATCAGTACTTGGCATTCACAATGCAATGAGTGGACTGTTCTTTGCTATGAAGGGACACCACATCTCCCAGCTCTTCACACCAGGTTTTCTGGAAGCTGAGAGGTGGATCTGCTATGGGAAAACTCATGTACCACCCTACACCTGCATAGCCCAGCTACAGCTCTGCTTTTCAGGAGCAGGATCACTCTCTTCCTTTTTTTTTTTTTTTTTTTTAATTTCAAACCAGATTATCAAGTTACGACATTGTACTGCTGCTGTTTACCTCTCTTTTCTATATCAATACCTTATTTCATTTCTGTATGCTTTTCCTGGGATTTATTATTAGCTAACCACTTACTAAGCACTTCTCATTTTGCAGATGCTTTAGTGAATTTATTCTACTTCAGTTCAAAGAGCCTACTCAAAGTTTTAGGAATAATGAGTAAATAAATTGTAGCATGTGCATTTATGTACTTAAAAAGGCAGTTTAAAAATACAGATTAGAAAATACGTTTGGAAGATAGCTTTCAATTCTGTGGGAGAATTTACTACTGGAAAATATTTTAGAGAGGAATAGTTCTTAAGGAAAAAAAATGAATGACATACACAATAGCAACATAACATTCCTCAGTAGCCTGATAGGTTTTATTCAAAGCAATGCTCCTCTCAGTCAGAACTCTACAGAGACATTTTTGACCACATTGTGAAATCACTGCATGCTCTCAGCTGAACGCAAATGTTTATGCTGTTATTAGTGTCAATAACAAAATTTCACCATAAAACTGTTAACAAATCGATCTATTTCTTTATAATTATGTGTCATTTTCTGTTTTGCCCTTAATTTTTCATAAAAGAAGCAGCAAGGAGTCTATCTGCAGTTTTTCTCTACAGATTTCTCAGTGGATCTAGCTTTCAACCTTCACAAAACAATTGTTTGGAATACCAATTGCCTTGCTCTTCAAATAATTCTTGAACAATTGCAAGTGCGATTTACAGACATGTAGCCAATTGTAAAATATAGATTTTTAATTGGACTTTGAAACCAAGTTATTAAATAATTAATAAATACTAACAAATCAAAATAAGCTCAAGAACTATGTGATGGAAAACATAACTGCGATTATAAGTCCTCCTCCAAGGAAGCACATGATAATTGGAGCCACAGTTCAGGTAACTGTGTGGGAGCGGACACAACTCCATGTGAGACCCTACCAGCAAGGAGTGAGGAGCAACAGCTTGCATGTTTCTCATCAGCTAGCATTCTATTTACACAGAGCAGGAGGATACACACGTACTTTGCACAAAAAAAAACCAAAAAAACCCCAGGAAAATCAGAGATCCCCTGTCAACCTCTGTGCTCCCAGCCCATGAGGAACAGCACAGGACAGCTTCGTTTTAACAAGCTGCTACAATGTCAGAAGTCTTTAAAGCTACAATTAATTGAAACCAATCGCAACACTAGGATCAGCTGCATCTTTGTCCAGATCCATCTTCTCCCAAACTTCATGTAATAAATGGAGACTATGCCTCCAGTGTTTTTGTTCATCTATCACCATGTCAATGATTATTATAGCGTTACAAAACAAAACAACAGCAAAGCTTAATTTCAAGGAAAATTTATGGTGAGTGAAACACATTTAAACCTGACTAGATGAGAGAAACAAAATAAATCTGATGTTTGCTCAAACAAAAAATTTTGGAAAAAAAAGAAGTTTAAAATGTCACTGTTGAAGTATTGAAATATAATTACCAGTGTGGGAAGGAAAAAACACTGGTTAATAAGACCAGAATCAGATACATGAACTAGATACAAAGACTATCATGCAGACTACCCAGCTGTCATTATAATTTAGTTCTCTATAGTATGACCTTCAATACTGTTCAGGCTAATTCTATATGCCTACAATGTCTTAAATGCTCTGCAATTTAAAAGCAATAAGCTTAACATAACCTGCAGTTTAAGAATAATAGGTTGGGGGGAAAAGAAAAGCACCACAATCTGAAAGCTAATACTGAATTAAGCAGGGTCACTGTCCCTTAAAGACAGGAAAACTGCAACAATAAAAGTATATTTTTTTTCTCTTTAGCTGACGCTTCCGATTTATTTTTTCCTGCTTTAAATGTAAACTAAAATGAACAACCAGCACACTGAACTGGTGTCCAATACAGAGAAGTGCCTGAAATGGGAGCTCAGAAGATACCCACCCCACTGCCACACCTCAGCATCTCCACATGTTCCAGCCCACTCCCATATGTAACTTGGGCATCCACACACCCTGCCTGCACCCTCCCTTTGCTCCAGGAAGAACACAGGTAAAGCTGTGCTAGTGCTAATTTTTTCTGTAATTTCATCTAAGAGCAATAGAGTCTTCCAAAAGCAAGTGGCATGAAAGGATCAGGAAAGGGCCCCATTACATAGGACAAGCACAGCACCACAGACCTTGGCAATAATGAGCACCCGGCATGGACCATCTGTGCCAATAAACACAGTTCTCAGTCATTGCCAAACAACTACATGACATTATAGCAGGTAGCATAATGCAGTAACAATAAACGCCAATTTGTACCAGAACTAATTAATATGTGTAATCAGCTATTACCCTAATTGAGAGGCATTTATCCTTATTTAAATTATGACAAATATAGAGATCATAAGATGGGCAAAAAATATTTAGGAAACAATGGGGGAAAAAAAGAAAGAATGCAATGACTGCACAGAATGTCCAAATGCAACAACACATTTACTGCCTATTCATCTGTGTTAGATTTAACCTGCAGCCTCACTAAGTTTAATAATCTGTCAACTATTTGCCAGAATTGAACAATGTCTCAGTCAGGATCTTGAATCTCTACAGACTAAGCAACTACAAAAATATCTTTGTGCAAGAACCAAGAAAATATTGCAACATCTTTGCAATCAATGAACCTACATAACTTAATATTTTGTTTTAGGGCGTCTTAAATCTAACTGCAAATGCTCTCTAGCAGGAAGTCTCTGAGGGCTGAGGAACAAAGAACAAGACTTCAGCCCACCAGGGTTTTTTTTGTAAGCTCTCTATGCTGCACATTTTGTAAGCTCTCTACAGCATAGAATGAAAGGCAAAAAAGTTGAGTGGGAGAAGTCTGTTAGAGAGCTCGAGAACCACATTATTTTTTATTTTTCTTCTGTACTGTTCAGACACTGACCTGCTTCAGGCACACAGTACAATGGGGAAACACAGAAAAGCTGTGGGTTGTAGGAGCTCCTGTATGGCTTCAGCAAGATACAGGGCTCTAAAAAGAACAGAGTAATTTTAGACATATAAAAACTGTAGAAAATGCTCTTCTCTATTGTCCTTCATTGTATGGACATGAAAAAGTCAGCCTGAACTTTGGTGCATTTTGAAAATTCATTACTGTTCTTGAGATCTTGTAAGACTTGCTTTAATTGTACATAAGTCTTTGGTGAGTGCAGTGAGGTTGAAGAGGCAGGTGTAAGAGATGCTCCATCTACATCAATGCCATTTTTAAAAGAAAAATTCATATTTTTAGTTGCAATTACTTATTAGACTATCAGTGAGCTTTGAAGGGTGATGATCCATACATTAAAACTTTAAGGTCTAAATATATCAAATTATAATGGACTCAAGGGTACAATAATGTACTTTTGAATGGATAACTACACATTTATAATGGGGATTATGGTCTATGATATGGACTATTAGGCCTATTCTGAAATTTAAAGAAAATCTATTTTAACAAAGAACACAATGGGCTCGTGCTACATTCAGCTTCCACAAGGGAGCAAGACAACACAGTGGACATAAGTGACACTATCACCCTCACAGCTGTCCTCCTTTTTCCAGCATCCACAACAGCCCTTTCAGAGGTGTACCAGCAGATAAGAACAAAATGCAGCAGTCCCCAAGATCATTGCCCCCAAACCTTCCCACAAGTCATTAAATGATGATGCATCATGTAACATGCTTCATTCAAACATAACCCTGCTTAGAGAAATATCCTGCAAATCACAAGATTCACTATTTCCCACAAAAGAAATATTCCTCAAAACTACTGCACTTGGAAACACCATAGGTAATTTTGCTAAATCTCCATTTCGGGAGGTCACAACATTTAATAAAGCTTGCCTTACTTTTCCTTCTGTAACATAGTAATAAAGCAATGTTTCAAACACATGAAATAATATTCAACCCTCATCACAGAACTGACCTCAATGTGTAAGATGCATTTAAGCTCCTCTTTATCACATCTCTAAAAAGAAAAAAACAGACAAATACAAGAAAACCTAGACATTTCATACTAATGTCATCTGTCATTCATAGAAATTACCATCCTATATTTATCTAGTTTGCATTAGTAAACTCAAGTAAATAGGAAATTCACAGAAAAGATCAAAACATAGAGCATCACAGGCTTTTTTGTAGCTATAGAAAAAACAGCCACATAGTGAAGGACAAAAAAGCCACCTTATTTATGAAAAATTCCCATACAAAACAAGGTTAGCTGATAGGACAAACTCAAACAAGTAAATTGTATAAGACAGTTGCTGCATGTGTTTCATGCACATAATATATTCATTAGCGAGTAGATAAAGACAGCCTGATTTTAAAACCTGAATTATTTTTGCATCTGTTTGCAAAGAAAGGATCAACAGCAGTTTTCTACCACCTTAGAATTAATCACACTGCTATATAAATCCTCAATATTTTAAGAACACCAAAAGTGCAATTTCAGAAAAGCTAAATAATGTATGAAATTGAAAAATCCCATTCTTTCAATATCTCTCCTTGTGAAAAAAAGACTGCAATTACAACTACGATAACTGATTGTAGCCTTCTTTAAAAGCATTACAGAAGTTGTCATTGTTTAGTTAAGCAATTCAGATTCAGAAAACGTGACCTACCATATCCTGAGGGAGAGACCTATCGTAGCAGTAAGCAATACATCTCTACACACTTGTAATTCAGAGGCACTGAGGCAAAAACTGTCAAAACATTACTAAAGTCGACAAGGATGTATGGTTCATTAGTCTAGGAACTGATGTGTTATGGACCTCTTTGTGATCAGCCTGATAATTTAAATCAAGTTACAAGTTTATGTAAACCTACTAGAACTCTATTATTAAATTTCAGCTCATGCCTTCAACAAAGGCACTCATAATTGCAGAGATTTATCACAAGGTCATAACTAACCCCCTATCATGCCAACTTAATCAATAATCAATTTATAACATATCATTACTTTAACAGAAAATCTGTAGCTCTTTTTCTTGCATTGGCTTTGAAGACCAAACTGCAGCGTAACAATAGCAAGCTAGTCATGTTCATTAACTGAACCAGACTGCAAAGGTTTCAATATTTCCAAGCAGTTACATGGACAGAACAGAGGGAGCTGCAGCAGCAGAGTCATCTGCTGCCTTCCCTGTGCTGCTCTAAGCCTGCCCAAGATGTCTCATAGTGGTGTGCACCTGATAGTACTGGAGCACACCACCTGAGCATGAAGCTTCTACATTTCCCTCAGCTTTACCTCCATGAGAATGATATTTAGAGTATGCAGCCAGTTCCATATACTCCCAGCCTACAGCCCATCTTGTTGTTCAAACAGGACAAAGACCGGTGCAGTTAGAGTAAGAAGATCACAGAGTTTGACTTGAAATCAATGTCTCCATATTTCATTCACTCTAACAGGTCACTGAAAAATGCATCAAGTTCAACCGTAATGGCATTGTTTGCATATGGTGGGAATGTTGGGACTGCTCTGTGCAGGACCAGTAGCTGGACTTTGATGATCCTTGTGGATTCCTTCCACTCAGGACATCCTGCAGTTTGGGGATTTCAAGTGTTAAGACTTTGCTTAAGAGACAGACAATCTTCTTTTTTCAATGATAATATATGTTGATATCTGTTTTTACAACATGAGCTTTCTGTCTAGAGAAAAGGAAAATAACCTGGAGATTATAAAAGTGCTCAAGGACTACAAATGATCGGTGCTACCAAACAAATGGTTCATGCAACAACCAGGATAAAGCTGCAGTGGTCCTATAGTTAACTGCTTATCATTTGGTAATTTTTGTCTGAATATCAAGAATTAGTCTAATAATATTGTATTCCATATTTTGGGTACAGAAAACCACAATTTAAAAGTTTGCTTTATGAAGTTTGGATATGCTAGTGAAAGAATTCCTTCCATCCTGCAGTCCTGAGATATAAATAGGAGAGGATAAGTATTGAACCTGTAAAATTTTGCCTAATTCATGTCCTCCTTGTGACACAGCAGAGTCCACTTTATTAATCACAAGTTTCTGGTTTTGTGCAGCTTTTTATTCGCTTGTGAAAACTACTGCATGATATGTGAAAATAGGAAGAAAGGTTAACCAAAAAACATGTTTAACTTTCAAAGGATTTTTTTTCCAAGCAATTTATACTGAAGTACCGCATAAAGCAGCAGTAAATTCAGTATTTTACATTTGTGTGATTTCTCCAAGTCATCATTAATTTAAGCATTTATTTCCAAAAGTGCCAGAACAAACATTTCACAAGCACTGTCATTCCGTGTTACTCCGTAACTTAATGCTCTTTATCATAAAACCAATTTCTGCAGATCAGAGTGTGTCTAATGAAAGCATCTATGGCAGGTATGTGTTACTTCTGCTGCAGAACTGCAGTTTCTTCCCTTTCCTCCAAATACACAGGGCTTCTGGAAGCCTTTTATTAACCAATTCAGAACCTGATAAAGCAGACAAACACACAGGTTTAAACACCTCAGCCAGATTTCACCACTGAACTGCAGAGAAGGGAGGAGGCTGAGCTCTCTTTGTGGGCTGGGTGGCTCTGTGGGCAAGGGGATGGGGACAGAGCAGGGACACCCTGCAGACACGCAATTGAGGACTGGCAGCACGTTCCAACTTTTCAGAACGAAAAACTTGCTTCAGGACCCATACATGTCAGGCTATAACTCCAAAGGGCTATCAATGCATAAACACAACACGTCCCAAATTCCAAAAGGCTTTTTTTCTAAACCATGTAATATCAAAGCATCAGGAAATAAATAAAAACAAAAACTTCCCATTACAAGACAAGAAAAGCAAAAAATTATCTTTCTACTCAATAAAAATAATTTGTGCAATAAGAAAATACTGCGCTTAGGACAGGCATAATGCAAAAAACTCAGGGGACAATGTTGCTTTTCCAGGTGCAAGGTCCATTAGTTGCAGCTCAGACACTGCTGATATCTGAGAGCTTGTCAGATTGTCCCAAAAATGCCCTGGGAACAAATTGGATATTGTCTGGAACGTCTCATTTTGCTGAGGGATGAAACTGTCTCCCTCGAACAGTACCACTTCACAGTATTACTGCACAAATTGCAAAAAGGGTGCTTCCCTGCAGGCCATGATCAGAAATCACTGATGCAGAAGGACTTCCAGAAGACTCTGGAGGAAGAAAGAATGTAAAACACCTGCTTTTCTGAAGGGTTTCCCTCTATTAACACCTCTTGCATTTGTCTTTTTCTAGCAAATTACTTACTATTCCTGATCAGCATTAATGCCAGCACTTGGCTCCTTCCAGACATGCTATTTTGAATGTCAGTTACTGGGGAAAACAGACACACACAGAACATGAGGCTACTTGGGATTTGTTTTGAGATGTATCATCATTTCAGAAGACAACCAAAAATAGCTTCACTTCTTTAAAGCTGTGTTTAAAGTCTGTGTACTCATATTGCTCTTTGATGGCAATCCCTAAAAGTACACGAGGAAATGCTAAGTACAACAATGAAAGAGTTCATGGCATACCTAAACCTTTTCTATGACACAGTAACAAGGCTACAATGATACAGAGAAGCAAAATGCATCCCTGCACTCAATCACAGCAGTACAAGGAAGATATTTAATGACTCAGCATGAAAAAACCCAAAATATATTTCCTTATGAGAATTTCCATATCCTCCAATCGATTAAAGTTTTTGACTTGGAAATTCTTGAGAAAATCTCTTGGAACATGCAGCTACAAGCTTTTATATCATATTTCTTTTCTGAGCTCAGGGTTGAAATGTAATAAGCTTTCAAATCAGAACAGCTTAAGTTTCATCTCTCTCTTGAAATCAGATGACACAATGAATGGTGAAAGAAATCTTGTCTTGGTTTCCCCATATGATGTGCGATTTCTTGCATGAACTCTTGTTTTTCAGAGAGTAAGGATCACGGCAAAGCTGTGTACTTGCAGAATTTTAGTTGCTTACTGATTTTGGAGCAAAAATTTCATATGGCTCAAACTTTAAATTTTCACACGAGTACTGGTAGACAAACACTAAAGGAGCCTATATTATATTATTAAACAGGTCACATTGCACGCTATCTTAATAATTAAACAACATCACTTTCTTGATGGAAAGAATTCCTGGCTGAAATTTAAATGTAGGTACTCCAAACAGAAATATGCATGAGTAAACATTTGCTGTAATTAACTGAAGACCACAAAATCACCACTAAAGATTTTCCTTTAATATTTTTTTTTTCAGCTTTGATAAAATCCACATTTTTTTTCTAATTGATCAAAGCAGAATACCAGAGAAACTAAATCTTAACAAGGAGCAATGTATAACTTGGGGTTTGAACTATAGGTCTATTCTGTTTCAACCCAGGTATATTCTCCTCTTTCTGCCTTCCTTCTCAGAGAACAATGTTTTTAAAAGAAGATGGGTATTACAATTTTTACAAGCCTCTATTTGAAAGTAGAAGATGATTTCTGGTTCAAAATTCCTTTCAGAGCTCTTATGATTTCCTGCTAATTTCATTATTTGCATTATCTTTTGCACAAACCTCAATTTAGTGTCTATATATACACCAATTAAAATTACCAGTCTGCTGTATATAATCACAGAAAAGTTTACAGGAGTCTTATTTTTCTCACCAGCAAGCAGAGTCATGCTTGAAATAAATAACACACCCAATTTAGTATAATTTACTGTCTCTATGAAATCACTATAATTTTCATTCAAAATGAAAGGAAAAAAACACCCCTTAGTCATACCATGAAAACAAATAGATTTCCAATTTTAATCTTCTCTGAGACTTGGTCTTGGTGGGTTTGATTCCTAGAGATACCTCAAAGATTAAATAGTTTGTGCCCCAATATACACAGCTGGAATACTAGCATTGAGAGAGACCTTAGTTATGCCTCTCCTATGTCTAACTTCTCCTAGTTGGCACTTTCATTTCTAGCCATTGTCCTGCCTTATTTGTCTGTAGCTCAAATAATCACCAAGCAAAGGTGTTTGTAGGAACCTGAGTGATGGCGTCTAAGCCACGGGTGAATGCTGCAATCACTCATTTATTTATAGGATGGGGCCCTTGGACAAGCCTCACTTACTCTTTCTCTGCTTATGTAGGAACCAGTCCCATGGCAAGCAGCAGGAGAAGAATCATTCTAAGTCAGACAGCTCTCCAGTGCTCTGGGTTTTGCCATCACAGAAACCACTCAGAGCTTAGGAAAACGGAAACTCAAACTTCAAATGAACATTTATTTTGAAAACTGAGAAATATCCTAGTCTGGATATAAGCCAAGCTAAGGCAAAAGGGTACTTAAAGTGCCTGACACGTGCCTGAATCCTGTGAGGAATTAAAGTTTATGTCTCTGCTCCAGGATTAATATAAGCTATTTCCACTTGATGGATACAGCTAAATACAGCATGGTTGCAATGATCATTCACAGTGAAATAGAAAATGAACTGGACAAAAGGAGATGTGAATTGTAAGTCTCTTTTCAAGAACATATTTAGCATCAGAGATTTTTATTTGCAACAATAGGACACACAACAAAGAGATGCTTTTTCCAGGCCACATACCAATGTAACTGAGGTTCCCCAGAGCCAGGGGAGAGACTGCATTACATGGGGCCAGGTAGGGGAGAAACTGCATTACGAAAATGTTATGAAGAGTTGCAAGGGCTCACACTAAGCTGTTGTAAGCTTTTAAATCAAACTTGTTTTGATGGGGAAAAGGTCAGGACACCACTTCTCACCTGCCTCTCACCAACACTCCCAATGCCAACAGAGAACTAGTTCACAGTTCTGGAAAGAGTGACCAGGAGCACTTGTCCTGCTACTGAGCCATAGAGATAATGGTCTTTGCCCTGACTGCAGTAATGCCCACTGCCTGCAGACTCCAGCAGTTTTCCTTCCACATTAACCCAGCACAATAAACACCTAAGCCTTATTACATATAAGGAGGAAAACACACATCGGATGTAAAGCCAACAAACTTTGATTACAATGGTTGGAATCTTCAGAGCACACCAAAGGATTCAGTCCAGTTTAGCAGTAATATAATACAATAATCTATCAATAATACAATAATCTATCATTACATAATACAGTACATTACAGTTAAAGTTGGTATATATAGGCACACTTCCTAATTTCCATTCCTTTCTCTGACAGAGAAAGGAGTGGACTGCTGCTTGGGCTCCCAACACCAACAGCTCCCACCTGGCAGGGGGAAACCAGTCAATACCATTCATACACCAGGTCCTTCACTGCAAGCATCATGATATTGACAGTGATTTCTCCAGAATGTCTTTAAGGCCATTTTTATGTGTCTTCTTTTAACCTTGCTCTTCCTTCAGTGATTCAAACTTACTTACATAGTAGATTTTGCATACAAGCTACTTGCTCTTTACTCTCTTTCCCAACACAATTTTTACCCAGCCTCTAAGTCTGCATCTCTTTAACTGACCATTGATGAGTTAGTTAAAACTGGGAGGTCTCTGGTACCCACTTGTGTGCCATCTCTCATCATCTCATGCCTGTATTCCTCCATGGGGCATCCTGTGTCCTCACCTTCAAGGCCTGGCTGTTCCACCAGTCTGTCTCTGTACAATACACCCCTTTTTTAAAATTATTAATACTTTGTTCTATGCAAAATTGCTATTTGTCACTGCTATCTTTCTGAAAACACTGTTGTTGTATGATATAGATATTACAAATATTTAGGCTACTAGCAGAGTTGCTCTTACAGGAAAATCAAGGATGAAAAGGGTTCAAGACATTGTCAAAACAAACTGATTCAAAGCATTGTACAAAGGCAATGAGATACTTTTGTGAACCCCTTCAGAGCCAGTTAGCTTGTCATTTACAAAATAAATTTAAAAAATAAACTAAAAAACAAACAAAAAAAACCCCACAATCCCAAATAATAAATTACTTAGTACATATAATTAATAATTAAGTAGTAATACTTAGTACTGAAGGTTTTAGAATTTACTTTATATTAGATGGGGAAAAAAAAGCAGGAAATGTGGGTTCCCTTGCAAAAGACCTCTTGTGCAATAAGAACTCAAACCTTAGTGTGCAAGGGAAACCTACAAAACTACCTGAAAACTATAACTTTAAATATCTTATTTTCCTGAAATGATTATTTGAGATTTCAGAATTTTTGCCTTGACAGCAGTATTTCTAAAAACCAATTAAAGCTAAATATATAGATATATACAGTGCAGCTAGATACGCTTCATCCAGTTTCAGATGCATACATTCATTTACCCTACTTCAGGGGGAAAAGAACAGAGCAAAAATAAAGGAATGCATTCTGAAACTAACCTAAGAAGGCTTGAGAGCTGTTAGAGTTGTGTGTGCACATTTTAAACTACTTGTTACTTTTTACTAACATGCGCTTACTAGTTAGGGCTGTAGTGCAGTACATGAAAGGGTAATGAGCTATTCAGTGTCTATTCTGACTGAGCTATTTGTGTCTAGTTAATGCATTTCAAATGTAATTGACAAATTAATATCTCCAACTTTTCCCATTAACAACATTATATAAGGAAATTGCTGTTCCAGAATTGTAACCTTATTATTTATTATACCAAACTCCTCTTGTAACATATTAGTTGGTCTAAGTTTTCTTCCAATAAATCAAAGTGAAGGAAAACAAACTTCTTCCTTCTTTTTATGATCTTCCATTCCTGCCTAATTCTTAAGATAGAAAATGAAAATTTATAAAATTAATTCCACTATTTATATTCAGGTTCTCAATATGGCAGTGTTCAGTTTATCAATTTTAAATGTAAAGTATGCAGTGAAAGAGTCTGGAGAAAAAAAAAAAAAAAGACAAGGCAGAACACTTTTGTTTGCCTTGTCGATTTCAATAATATATTTTGGGATTAAAGGACCATGTTTTAAATAATCTTTTTTAACTAAACCTTTTCTAGAAAAAAAAGAAAAAAAAGTAGCTTCTAGACTACTAAATACCACTATGGCACACTGAATACCAAGGTGTTCCATGTCATCACAGAGGTAAGCAAGAATAGGTCAGGTTTTGCTCCATTTCTAGTACTTAAGTATCTCAAACAACACGACAAGACCACATCCCTTCTCTCACTCAAATACCTGCTTCTACCAAGGATCACAGGTTAGATTTTTGCCTATTTCTATTGGACATACATTTGTACATGGTTGTTCCTGCTGGTCAGCTTCTCAACTCAAAGAGTGGGGCAAAATGAGGGTTTTGAAATCCCTTTACATACTGGATATTTCTACCTTCATACTATTCAAGGCTGCTCACTCTCAAGGCATAACAGAATTAGAAGACTGGTACCTAAGCAGTGCACTACCAGCAATCCTACTGGTATTTGTACCCTGCAAAGCTTGGGTTATTAGGGAAACATTTAAGACTCATTCATCTTTTTTAGCACTGATACGAAGCAAATCCCACCCTTTGCTTCTAGTGGAGAAATTAACTTCAGGTTTCTCCTAAGCTGACATCAAAGTACATCCCACAACAATTATGGTCCAGACTACTACTTCAGAGCCATGAACTGCCACATTTGAGGATACCACTTACACCTTTAGCTCTTTCCTGGCTATAACCAACCAGAACCTAGATAATCCACCAGTCAGTTGGATGATTATTCCTCTGGTAAACATTAGCAAACCAGTTTCATTTTGAAAACAACCATAATTAAACATACCCAAACCAATTGTATTCATCCCCTACAGTTAAGATAATTTATACAAAGTATGTATAATGTGAGTAATTTCATAGAGAGGAAAAAAGAACCTACAGCTTACCAAAACACAACTACGAATTGATTTTAATTTAAAGATGTGAATTACACAGTATGCAGCTAAATTTAAAAGGTTGATTTCAGAGGAGTTTATATCCTCTACAGATATACATCACATATACAAAAACATTTGTTAGATGAAAGGTAAACAATGTTAAGGGACACGTACTTTTGTTCATGCTCTTCAGGTAAAAGGAGAAGAGATTGGCATTTAAGAATCTATTTCTTTTACCTACAATCAAAGAGATTCACAGAAGGTCAAAAGTACTACTTCCACTTCTGTTGATAAAAAAAGTTTTTGCTTGCCCTGAAACAGTGCACAACTGGAAGAATCCTGTGCCTTTGATAAGTGAACCTTCTTATTAATAAAATATAATTCCTTAACCTGGAAATGCTCGTCTTCCAATCCCACAGATCAGCAAATGCAATATGATGGGGCTACTGAAGTACTTCCTACAAATTCCAAGCCAAGCATACAGAGATGCAAACACACCCTCACCTCTACAGCTAAAACACACAGAAGAGACTGCCACTGTGATCCCTACATTCTTTGCCCTAAGAAGGAGCTGTATGCTCCTTAGGTGTGTCAGCTCCAGAAGCAAAACTGCTGTTTATACCTCATTTCCCAGAGTCACTGAAACATCTTTTTGTGGCACCAGGCAGACAAATTGGAATAGCAGACACAAACGTGTTTAAGCAAACCTAATAAGCAGCATAATTTCAAGCCTCCCCTCTGCCACAGATGTTGCTTTAAGTGATAGTTGAGTATGTCTACTTTAAAATGCTTGAACCAGCACAAGTGCCACTTCACTCCTATGTGATATTTTCATTTGGCTGGACAGGTGCTCTTGCAGCAGAATATCCAAAAAAAGAACATCTAAAATATGTATTGACCAACATCTGTCTTGCTTTGACTCAAAGAAGCTACTCAAATATGCATTTAAGTCTGAGCAAGAAGTTTTCCATTCACTTCGACCTTCTAAAGAAGCTTCATAAGACTATATGCCAAAATCCACTTTTATACAAAAGTAACCATGACTATCCACAATGTGGGCATTGGCACTTGAGTTGACAGCAGGGACACGGAAAAAAACAAAACTAATAACAAAAGGAAACCTCTCAAGTACCTCTAAAAATTTAGAGTTAAAAGCAATATTTTTCACCTGACACATTTTGCAAGCTTTCTAAGAAGGAAGTATCACCAATATGTTGAATATATCACTTTTCAATTATAGATATATAGATAGCATTTTATTTATAGGCTATATTAGAAATTGCTTCATTTGAGAGAATTAATTTGAATTTGGATTATGGACATTTTTTTGTTTGTTTTTATTTCTCATCTATCTATTTACAGTTTAACCTGCGTAGTAGTGTTGCACATTAGATGTAAAAGGTATTATTGATGTAACTTGCTTACTTATCTGTCAAATTTTTCTGTCACGTGTAACAATATCTATCCCAAAATGGTTTACAAATAGAACACATAAATTCTCCATCACCAGTAAGATGAAGAAAAAGAACTGCATGGAGAAACACAAAACTGCACTAAAATAAACATGGAAGAAAAATTAGCAAAGGCTGTTTGAAACTGAAGAGGAAGTTATTAGCATAGATGTCTGTATACTAAAATTACAAATTATTTTTGTAATTGGAAACTTGGGATATAAAACTTGGGTTTGCTTTACACCTCAGAATATATACTAGTATGGCAAGAAAGTTGTTTTATTAAGGCAGGCATAGGAAGATGGTACTGCAGAGTCATTATTTTCTAACACAGGATTAATTTTTATTTCTTAAATCTAAATATTGACATGAGAGAGAGCTGTTGTATCTAAGCATCAGTGTGAGGCAACTCTTCAGTAAATTGTTAAAACAAAAAAAGGGATTTTGCCACAAAATTCCCAGTGGAAATACAATTAGTCCCACAATTTACTTAAAGTTCTGCAAAAATACAACATCATCATACCACAAACACAATGGAAGAAGCATCACAAAGTGGGAAAATAATTAAAGTCATGGCAAATGGTTAATACTTAAATTGAAAAAAATTATTCAGCTATAATAGTCTTTCTTAATCCATTAATGTGATGTTCAGAAAGTTTTTAGTGGTAGGATACTGTAATGCAGAATGGAAAAGCTAAACTGCTGATGATACCTACCATTGGATAAAGAAATGGAAATACAAGAACCCTGGACTTGCAGGATGTTCACTGGAAGATATAGCTTTGTTTGTATTATTTGATTATTCACCTTACTTTACAGTGGAAAATGAGGGTTAATATATCTGTGAACTTGCTCCATTTTTAGTAGCAGAAGTTAAGACTTTTCTCAGAGTGCAATGCTAAAATGCAGCCTGACAGTTAGGAAATGGATGCAAAAATATCCAGAGTTCCAACACCTTGCCACAAATACTACAAGATATCAACATTCCATTAATCTAGCCTAGATACATGAAATAGTTATCATATCATTTAACGAACACAAAGGCTATGGCCTTGTTCAATATTTTTAATTATTTTGGAACAACTGCGACAAATATATAGGAAATTTGAAAATCATTTTCTATTAAAGAAGGATTACAGAAATTGTGATGTGTAGTGATAACTGAATTTTGTCCATAATGGCTGAAATAAGGAGTAAAACACAAATTCAGAAATTTGAGATGTGGATAGAAAATTTCAAGTGGTATTCAATGAGGAAAAACATGAGGTAGAACATATAATGGAAAATCAGGCATATTACATGAAAAAAATATAGGTGATTTTACTGGAAGGTGTTTAGAAGAAATAATGAATAAAAAATAGACATGTTCACAATAAAATAGGACACTAATAGAGGCCTACATAAAATTGTGTGGGGTTGTTTTTTAATCACAGAATTATGTGTATCTGAAAATATACTGGGGTGAAGTCTACATATCTGAAAGCAACTCAAAAGAGCCAGGAAATATTTATATTATTGAATTGGTAACTTGGATAAATTAAAATTAGTTTAGGTAGAGCACTAAAATCTGCACATTATTGTAAAACCCTATTTTGGAAGAAGAATCAGAAAATCTAAGCTGTCTTTATCCCTCACAAAATTTTAAATAAATCATTCAAATCATAGTATTAATGCTACAAGAAAAATAAACTCTACCTGAACAAGTACTCCCTTTCACATAATCAGGTTTTTTTAATTGACCTTCCACAAAAAATTTAGCAAGTGTTTGTGCATGGTATATGATTAATTTTTAATAGTGTTGTAGATGTTTGAATATTTAAGGAGAGCATTTTCATTAATGACTACAACAATGAAACCATTTCTTTCAGACCAATCCTTGAACATCTCATCCTGTTACTTGATCCCTCAATCTCCAATTTGAATAAAAATAGACATTACATAAAGGGCTTTCTCATTTAAAATGCTTTTCTGACATGCTCATATGCATTATTATCAATTCCCTGAGCCAGTATAATAACATGGGAAAGAAAGTCAATGGCTTTTGTAATATAAAAAGGGCAATAGCTGTTGGTGGTTTCACTTCACTCTTTTTTGTCATCAGCATTACTTTTGGGATCAGTGTATTTTGGTGAGCCTTGATCAAAATTAGGTTTGTTAGGTGGAGGGCAGGCACTTCTTCAGGTTAGATCTTTTCATACCAGTCAGAAAATTCCCTTTGTGACTTTCATGGCCCAGGCTCTCAAAGGACATGGAATTTGCAAGTATTTATGCAGATACACATCTTAATGTAAAATGTCCATAGTTGAATCACCACTTATCATGGTGTTTTCCCCAAGACCTTATAATTTTCAAAAGAACAGCCTCAGAACACTGCAAGTAATCCCGTAAAATCTGAGAATCCATCAGGTTCAAAAAAAAAAAACCTCTTGAGATCGAGTCCAGCTATCAGCATAACATTAGCAGGTCCACCACTAAACTATGTCCTTAAATGCAGATAACTTCATTTTCCTCGCTGTTTTCCATAAGAGTTTTTTTAAAATTTTGATGAAGCCACCCAGAGTCTTCCAGTGACTCCAATGATCATGTGAGACACTTGATGTTTTCACACACACTACACAATTCCTTTCTCTCTTCCTTTTAGTAGTCATTTATGAGCAAAAACAAACAATTCCTATAGCGATCCTAACCAAGTAAACACGTTAAATTGAAAAGTAATACTCTTAGGATTATTGTGTGATAGGCCATTTATCTGAACAACAAATATAAATTCTTCTCTGAAGCAAATCAGCCTTGTACTATAAACTTAAAGGCCTCATCCTAGATTTGTTATAAAGTCTTGATAGCAATGGGATTAGTGGATGTTGTTAAAAGTAGGAGTTCCTTTCCTGTTCTTTTTTCTCTCCAGGACAGATGCTTTTTGGAAATGCTTGGATTGCAGAATTTGAACTCACTTATCCCTCTCCTGAAAGCTGTTGTGCAAGGCAGGGGCAGGTCTTCATATTGCTCAACTGACATTCCAACTCTCTAGAAGTCTTCTGACTACATCAATATTTCAATCAGCACCTGGGCACGAGCCATTTGATAATTTGGTGGTGAGCAGCTTCCCACCCCTTTGTTCTTCTAATGGCAATTGAGCTCATAGTAGGAAAGCATTTGCTACCAGGAAATGGAAAAGGTCCTGGGGAATATGGACTTTACAAAAGAAAGGACTTTTAAAGGTCTCATATAAAGGCATAATAAATGAGACCTGTTAGATATTCTCTATAATGCACCACCATATATAGTGTGCCAATACCCTCTAGTGGATAGACTTGCCTGTGTTTATGTCACCTTTCTCTAGCTAGCATATCAAGTCCCAGAGAGTCCTATAAGCCTACTTATAAAAGATTCTCCTGGCTCACGTGGCAAATTAGGGCAGTTTTAGAGTAAAAGTCTCCTTAATTGGTGTTCTGCACTCTATTGAGCATGAAGGTTTAGTTAACATGGTCCCTACAACAGCTTCTCCTTCTCCCAAAAGACGTAACTTGATTAAAATACTGCTGGAGTTTTATGAAGTGCTGTGTGCATTCATGTGGGGTAATAAATAGATATAACTGAAGGCAGCTTGACACTTGTGTATTTATTCCTTTCTGTTTACCAGCCTAACAATATCTTCTGTTACCATGAAATGATTTATACAACTTTGTCAAGCTCGGAACGTGTTGAAGAGGAGTTCGCCTGAGCCAGACAGGGGGTGAGAGAGAAGCTTCCATTATCAGCAGAAAGGCAGAGTTAAAATTGATTGCCATACACAGAGAGCTTTCTGAATTGGTAATGTTTTTTTCATCTGCAAGACAAAGTCCTTGTGAATAAATGGATATCCCTACAGCTTATCTGTAATCATTTGCTATCAAACAGCAGTGAGGAAAACAACCCCATCTTACTGGCTTGCAAGTGGGTTCTTACTTGTCAGCTAATGATGTAAAGATTCTACATAGCATTTCCTGGAACTGTTGTCTATATTTCTAAATTTAGCAAATGTTTCTACATAAAGGCAAGAGTCTGTGCTCAGCTTAAGGAATTAATGGTTTTCAAACTGAAATTCAAGTTCAAGGTTTTGAAAGGGCAACTAGACTGTATGCATGTGGGTTAAGGACCAAAAGGAAAGATCTCTGGTGTGCAGAGTGTTCCAGCAGACTTAAAACTTAACTCTACACTTAAAACAGTCATTTGCAAGTTATTTATTTGTATGGAAATGTCACTGGAATAAGGGGTGGTGGTGTACTTGAAAATGCTACTAGAATGAGTGGTGCTTTTGCATCTGATGTTTTGCAAAAGCATGATTAAAAAGGCAGTCATGCTCACAAATAACAGATCTAAGTGACATCCAAATCTCCACTAGCATTTTCTAGTAAAATGCACAGATGAAAATGTTTTCTATTACACTAATAGGTCTACACCTCAATTTCTTAAGGAAATAGATATTAAGCTTACATCTTATAAAATAATTGTCGCACACAATGTTGCAAACCATTATTCATATTGCATCAGCTTTTCTGCAGCAACCAAAAACTAGAAGACTTTTCCTGATTACTTTATAGCCTAACTGGGCTGAATTCAGATAAAGATTTGGTTATCATGGTGCGGGGAGGGAACTAAAGCATTGAACAGTAAAATTAAATACAATACTGTAAGCCAAAGAGAATCTGAGTAGGTCCTGGAGGGAAGCTAAGGAAAAAGAATAAGCTAAGGACTTGACTCCTGCTGTGCTTCAGGACAGACGTGCTTTAGCACTTTTGGCAGAATTCACAAATAAATGGCTTTTTACTCTTTAATCACTATCACACAAATACACGGGGAGTCTGAAAAAAAGTTCTAATTAATCATTATGAATAAGGCAAAATTAATTTTAGAGGTTATAGTATCCTGGATTGGGGTTTTGTTTTCTTGATTATAATTGTCTCCCAATCAGATATATGGCCAGAACTGAAGTAGGGGAGAGTATAAATAAAGAAGAAGCAAACAAAATTTCAGAACTGACCTCAATCAATGCTGAGATTTGATCCGGTGTTTCAATGATCAAGACTAATTGGTTTAAAAAACACCCATAATTAAAGGGTCAAATTCCCAAAAGAATATTTTCATTTTATCTCCTTGGAAATAAGCAATTTTCAGACCTACCCTCCATAGTAATAATCTGTCAAACACACAATAGAATGAATTTAAGTAGGCTTCACAACATGAGAAAAGTGAAGAGATAGATGAACAGGGATGAAAATGCATGGGAGATTTAATTCATCTATTACACTTGAACAGCAGTGTTTTGTTTTAGTGCTTGTTTCTCTAACAAGTTTGCAGTCTCAATTTTCAGAGTGCAGGTATATAAATTTAAAAGAAAAGACATGCTTAGCTAAGTGCTTATCATACATGCAATAGAATAAAGAAAACCATATTTCTATGAGATTTTTCTCTGCTAAAGAAGTATATTAATAACAATATATTAGGATCAAATGTAAGTCATGAGGACGGATCTTATGTGATTTAAATCAGGTCAGTCTCTGTCCATCTATTACAAGCAGATCACAGCTCATTATTTTTCACACAAGTTCTTCCCATGCCAAGACTTTGCCAAGTTTTCCCTTAGGTAGAAGGGAAATAAACTCATTGCACACATGTCTAATTGGGACTCAAATACAGAAGAGAAACTGGTACCATTCTATTGCAGGAGGAAAAAGAAGAGAAGAATCACTAGGTACTAAGCTTGTCATCTTCCAGATTGCCACTGCAAGTGAGACCCAAGAACAAGAGTTGCTACCCTGGCCTGATAGTTGCTTCATGGCCCATTTTTAGCCTCCACTCTATTGTCAGCAGAACAGATAACACAGAAACATTAATAGCAGCTTGATTTGGCAGTACCTGCATCAGACTTCAGCCAGAAATTAAAGGTGGCTTGACTCTTAGAGTTTGCCCCTACGCTGCAGTGATATCTGCCCCTGTCTCATGCCAGAAGCCCCACAGCACCCTGAGTAACCCCAGGGAGAGCCCTCACAGCTCTGGCTGCTGCTGCCCAGGGAGCAAACACAGGGCTCTCCATTTGGGTAACCAGAAATACTGAAAACTCACTCAAAATTCATTTAGAGATACCCCCCCCCGCCCCAAAAAAAAAAAAAACAAAAACCAAAAAAACCCCCCCAAAATAACCAAAAAACCCAGGTTTACCACAACCATATGTTGGATTCTTAATTTTGCCTTTTATCATGGCCTTACAGGAGACAGGGAAAGATGAGCAAAGGCAAGGCCACAAGTCTGAAGGTTAATTCAAAAGATTTTTTCCCCCAATAAAGTCAGTCACGACAGCACACAGACACTCTCAACCATACATCCCAGGTCCAGACTCCCTGCTTTGCATCCATGAATATGGACGCAGGAGCAAAGAGAGAAAGAAAGAAAAAAAGAAAAAAATCTTTTCCTTCCTACATCCTGGCAGCAGACCAAAAATCAATACCAGTTGCCTAAGTAAAATCTCACCCTGACAGGGCCTCCCTGCTGGTTACACAGCAATACTAATGGTCTTGTAGTGGTCTTTAGACAACACAGGGATGTCAATATAATTTTGTTCCACTTTTCTTGCTTGCCATCTCCCATCTGCAACCAATTCATAACCTCAGTTACTCATACTTTTGCACAAATGGACTGACTCTCCACCTACACATTTAGCTGTCCCTTTCCTCTCTCCAGTGCCTCTCTGATCACTGTGACAGCCTTTGCAGTGTGTCCCTCCAAATCTGCTTTGCCTTTAATATTTCACTAAAATGCCAATGAAAACTGCCTTTGCCTCCTGAGAGCACAAAAATCTTCTTTTCTTCTTCAAGCACAGCAGACAAAGCCTATTCCCATCAGCCTAAACAAATAAGCAATGGAATCAGAAAATCAGGGACATATATTGAAGGTTTTTCAAATCTTAACCTTAGAAGGCTTCAGAGATATTAGTTAACTCCTTAGGGAAAATATTCCACTTTGTAGAAAAAACAAAGTCATATACACATTTAGTAAAAGTGTTAAAAACATACAGTGTATACCTTTTGGTGGGCAACAACACGAAATGGTCTAAAGCCTTATACCTAAAATATTTACATTTTCTAAACAGTCTGTAGAGGAACACAAACACAGTCAGGTATAAAACAGAGGATGTACAGCTGCGTATTAAACACACCAGAGGAGGATGACCACCTTTCCATCAGCATAGCTGGATATTAAACACACCCAGAGGAGGATGACCACCTTTCCATCAGCACAGCTGGATATTAAACACACCCAGAGGAGGATGACCACCTTTCCATCAGCACAGTTGGATATTAAACACACCCAGAGGAGGATGACCACCTTTCCATCAGCACAGCTGGATATTAAACACACCCAGAGGAGGATGACCACCTTTCCATCAGCACAGCTGGATATTAAACACACCCAGAGGAGGATGACCACCTTTCCATCAGCACAGTTGGATATTAAACACACACAGAGGAGGATGACCACCTTTCCATCAGCACAGTTGGATATTAAACACACCCAGAGGAGGATGACCACCTTTCCATCAGCACAGCAGTCCCGCCCTTCAGGAGCGCTGGGCTCTGGCAGCCATCGAGCCCAGCGAGCTCCCATGGCCACAGCCACCAAGCTCCTCAGGAACCACCTCAGCTAATGCAGATAAACCAGTCCGTAATACACAATTCATTGCCCTCACAAGGTCACTGTGAGAGTTCAACAGAGTGGGGAAACAGAACAATTCCCAGTGGCCTCCGCTGGGTTTCACAGGACGCCCAAGGCCAGGTTGGTGCTGCAGCCGGGGCTCCCCCACCTCAGACCAGGCCCCTCCCATGGCTGCCTCTTGCAGGCTGAGCACAAGTGGTGCCAAAACTCATGGTAGCACCAGTGTCACACTGTGGAGTTGTATAAAGTTGTCTGCGAACACAGGAGAGCCCTCCCCAGCGGGTCTGTCGCTAACCCCAACGCTAAGGCTCCCCAGGCCTCACTCCAGCACAAAGCCACACCACAGCACCACAGCCTCTGGTTCCTGAAAGCACAGCCCAGCGTGCAAAACAAAGAACACGTTAACAGATGAGAGTTCATGCCAAGAGCTGAGATTTGAAGGTACGCAGCCACAAGGATACGGAAGATCCACAATGGTCTATGGCAGAGCAGTTTGGGATCTTGGGTTGATGATTTAAAATAGGCTCAGTTCCTCATCCTACTCCTCAGTCTTCCCTTCCCTCCCTATCCTGATCTCCAGCTATTCCAGCTGCTCACAAAACAGTGAGCCAACACCTTGTATTCCAGAAATCACTTGCAAGAACTGTGACTGCACTGGATGGAAATCTGATGTGGGTCCAGCTGCACTCAGTGGATGTAGGGGTTGTTGCCTGTAGTCTGAAACCATTGTTAACTATTGTTTGGGTCCAGATGAAGTACATCAGATTAAAAAAAGAAACAACCAAACCTCCAGATTACAGGTGTTGGTCTCAAAGGCATCACCCTGAATTCACAGTGCAGTAAGAATCAGTCTAGTAGAAACCAAGTAGATTGATATGGAAGATTCTTCTCCCACACACTCCCTACAAGTAATTTTTCCTGTACTACTTAAATTTGAATCAAATTGAATGTTTCTTATAAGAATTAATACATGGTTTGTTGAAGGGTGAGGATTTGGCCATTGTCCCCAGAAATCTTCAGCAGTTGCTTGTACATTCAGGCACAGTATAGAAGAATGGCTCACATTATTTCCATAAACCAAGGCCACTTAAGGAGTTTTATTGCTTTCTTTGCTTCCTACAAGGCACTTTACCAAAAAATGTATTGACAATTTCAGAATGTCATTGCTACATAAAGATACAGATTTTTTAAAAAGCATTTTAAGAAATCAAGGAAAATGAAAATTAGCATGTAAATGCCTTATATTAAATAGAAGCACTGGGAAAGATTAAAACCTTCCAGGGAAGAAGTGGGAGGCAAATGCACTAGAAGAGATGAGAAAACTTTCAAGAAGATCACAAAAAGAGCTAGAAATACTGGAAATCATGTACAGAAGCCAGGGAAAAAGTATGGAGCAGAGGAGAGCCTTTGAGAATTCTTATTGCATGGATGGAAATGGCAGGCACACATCACCCACAAATTAAATTCATTATTAAATATGCGCCTTATGTTAGGATTCACCATCTTATTTTGCTACTTTATATTATTCATGCTGTATATTGCAATTCCCTGCTAATATATTATAAATATATGTGGTTTAGGCCCCTTAGTAAAACTGATGGCATCTGTATATAGTACTTATTTTAGCATATCAGCATAAAATTAAACAATTTAAAATTTAAAATTTCATTTCCAGTATGGTTATTTATCTTTAAATAAAATGTTTCTGAGCAATTAGTAAGCATTCCACTATATTACTGTAGGGTGATAGGATTAAAAGAAGTTCATTACTTTTAAGATTGATATAAAATATACTGAACTGTGAATTAACATTAAGATAAATGCAAAATATCTCCCATTTGGCTAATTAAGTACCAATATTAGTTTTCCTCAACATGGCCAAAATATTTGGGTCAAATCCCTGGTGAGTAAAAGTTAGTCAACTCTGTTTACTCGAGCCTACACTGCTTGCAGTTCAAATCTTGGCTTATGCCCTAACCTGGGGCTAACAGTGAGCCCTATCAATAACTGATAGGATGAGCTTCCTACTAAAATCTCTTGTGCCAGCACTTAGGATTAATTTATTTACCAGAAAAAAAAAAAAAAAGAGAAGGCACAAGGAATGAACATCAATAAAGCATAAAGTAGTGTGCTTACAAATGTGAAGTTTGAAAACTGCTATTTCACATGTTAATAACCCAAGTATAATTCACACTGAAAATAGCGACATTTCTTCATGGAAATAGCATTAAATTCTCACTGGGACAAATTTGCTCAAAATTTGTTATTTTGCCTAGGGCAATGACATTGCATTGAATTCACAAGGTAAGTGTTAGAATTGCAACCTCTGCCAGGTTTGGACAAACTCTCCTCAAAAACCTGTTTCTAAAAACATTTGGAAGCCAGCTTTCACAGAACTAAGGAAAACCAAAACATAAAATCTTCAAATATGTCATAATTGCATGGCCAGCTTCATTACTGCAAAAGCCAGCTTTTCCAGAATGCTTCTGACAGAAAGGGCACTAGGAGCTCCTCCTGGTACTCAGCCTAAGACCAATACATGAACCTCATATTCTTCAGTTAAACCATGATGACATTTCTCTCTTCCCCCCCACCCCAACACACATAGATACAAAATCAGAGAGCTGGAAAAGTATTTATACTGTCTATTTGCACTAGAAGCAATTCTTCAGGAAAATGCTGTGTTTTGTTAGTTCAGCCCCTGAATTTAAAAAAAAATCATGATGCTCAGGTAAAAGAAGCAATACATACCACAGTGCTCAGCTCAGAACAATCCAAAGCATGGAAATACCAGCACAGGAAAGACTTTTCCTCATCAGTCCAGAACACAGCAGTGGGTACAAGGTCTAATTCACTCCACTAGCACCTGGCCTGTCTCAGAGGCATCCTCCCAAATCAAAGCTTAGAAACTTCCAGTAATTAGTACATAAAGGAGTCACACATGCTGCTACAAGCTCTATATTCCTTAAGTGTACTACTAAGGTCTCTCTGCTTCACGTGTAACATGTCTGATATTGTTTTGAACAGCTGTTGGTAGGAACAGATATAATTTCCCCATTCTAATATTTAGTCATATTTTAACTTGCTTATATTGCAACTGCTACATTGAACCAAGTGAGCCTGGCAGGTGCAATGACACAAAATCCCACTACCTTTACAATAAAATTGGTAATCAAAATTTTTAGTCCTGATGGAAAGCAGTAGTCAGGGGTATTACGATATTACTTCTTAGTGCACTGTATTCTTAAATTGTTTTAATTTTAGGAAACTGAAGTTTTGAAAATTTCCCATCACTTCCACTATTTATATTATGTGCTTGCAATTTTTCACAAAAAAACCCCAAAAAACGTTCACAGAATAATCATAAATAGAAGGTTGGGTTTTACTTCTACTATGTTAATTTAGTTTTCAGTTAGTGCAGTCCCAGATCCAACGTCCTAGTGTATGAGGCTCCCATCCTTCTCACTAAGTCAGAAGCTCCAATTCAGTGATTTCAATCAAAACAGAAAGAAAGAACATGTAATTTTTATTACAACTTGATCCCTGACAATTTTTGTTTCAAAATTATTCCATTGAAAAGACAGACTACTATGGTTCTTAAGTCTTAAAAACAGTCCAAAGTGAAAAGCAACTGTGGGAATTTATCCTTCAGCTTTGCTCCATATATAAACATGCACAGAGATTTATACAATAAGGCAGGACAAGATGCACAGAAGAAGAAGAAAAGCAGAAGACCAGCCAAAATCAAGCACAGCTTTAACTTTAAAAACCTCAAGAAAACATTTTTATAGAGCTAAATTTTAATGGGGGGAGCGTGGAGGTCAATGTACGTGTGCAGCGAAATATCAGCTATGTGGGCAACAGCCAAGATGGGCTCTCAGCAGGGTCAGATGTTACATTTACCCCAGCAGTTGTTAGGATCTGGTGGGATTTGGGATCATTCTTCAAGCTCACTCACAAGTCTTTCTCCATGAGAGAAAAGCAGCCTGCATGCCTTGCATAAGGTCCCAGCACAGTTCTTGCCTCAACAGCTGACAGAGCAGAGTGGTTGCATAAGTGTAAAACAGAGAGCCACAAGAACATGGACTTGCCTACACAAACCAAACAGGATATCAAGTCATCATAACCCTGGGTGAGTGATCACAGAGGGATCACGAGCAGCATACCCGTGCAGAAATTTTTTCTGCCTCTGAAGGAAATTATCCAATACTCCCTATTTTAACATTGTAAGGAAGATTCACACATTCTATTAGAAAGCACTGTCTTGCTCTTTTCCTGGCCGTTGGCCACCACTGAGACTCAAATCAGTTACTGCAGAGGTAAAAATAACATCTTGCAAAGAATCATTAGAGACTATTTCCTCAGTTTTCCTATTAAAAGATACTTTACTATATCAGTAGTGCCTAACTATCAGAAAAGCATTACATGTGACAGAGATCTGGAGCTGAATTTAACCAAAAAAAAAACCCCAAAAAAACCCCATGTAATTTTTCCATCTCCTCCTTCCTCTGTACCTAATATTTAGCAATCTAAAACTAGAAGGCAAATGGGTTAAAACTAAATGGAGCTGTTCTTTTAGAGGTCCAGGGCAATGAGGAGGTTTGCAGTAACCACATCACCAAGGCAAGGCCAGCTGCCTCCCTGCAGGACAGCTGGTGTGCTGGGGCAGCTGTGAGCACTAGGGACACTGCACTGATTAACCTGTCTTGGAACAGTTAAGACAAACAAATCAGCCACATTTGTTTTTCTGTTGTACAGCAACAACAATCAAAGGTAATCACCTGCCTGTCCTGGATCCTTTTCTCCTATGGTAAAAAGAACAAAGAGAATTAGGAATCGGATCAAACCCTGCAATGCTTTGAACTGTCATGACTTGTGGTCCAGCCTTATTCTTTTTGCTCAGCAGTGGCTGTGCCCCATATCAGAGGAGAAGTCATCCTACCCCATATACCTTGCTGCCACACCACTGCCAGGCATTGTCCCACAACTGGGCAGGGGCAAAAATCTTAGATAGACAATATTTTTTTTTCTGGATTTGCCTCGCAAACTGTTTCACATCAAAGAAACTGCTGGTGTGTGAATCTCTAAGGTTCAGAGTTCACTCAGTTTGGATGAGCCCTGAAGCATTCACAATTTTATTCAAGTCACCTTGCTCAGGATCTCATAGCAGGAACAGACTTCCTTAGGGGATTTCGGGCATTGTAACTTTCTGTTCAAAAGTGTTGGGAAATGCTCCTATCCTTAAAACCAAAACATTTTTTAAACACTTCAGGGTATTTAAAATAATACTAAAAATTCTATGTGGCCAATTGTCAAAATTTGTGCTAGGTAAGGGGAGTCCTCGTTCCAGATTTCTCCAACCACTTTTAGTTATTGAAGTTTCATGCATATATTTTTTCTGTGTTTTGTTAAAAGCTGGTTTCCTGATTTCTGGCTAATATTCCAGAATTAGAGTTTCCTGAATTCACCATCAGAAAGAAGGTTTAGAGATTTTGGGTTTTTTGTGAGTTTTTTTTCTGGAGTAACAAATGTAAAACAAAAAGCTCACTGGCTCAAGAAAAGACTTAGCCTACTAACTCTTAGGCTTCACTGTGTATTCCATTGTGAGATGCCCCAAAACCAAAAAAGCTGCTCTAAGAGTCTTGAGTCTCCCTCCTCCACTCTCTCTCCATGTTTACTCTTAAGGATGCCTTCTTCCTGCCTCTTAGAGGCCACAGTACTTTCATTTCCCTGAAACAATGAGCCTTCATTATAAACAAATATACAACCACAAAGTGTTTTGCATGAGCTCAGGCAGCAGTACAGAAACTACACTTTATTTTACTGGGTCTTCCCGATTGTTTGCAAGAAGTAAATCCAGGCTAATTTTAATTTTCACAACTGCATAATCACTTGCATTTCCTCAGGCAGAGATTCTCTTTATTATTTGTGTGTTAGTTCCGCAAGTCTGTAAGTGTGATCTGGAATAGCTGTGTTCTTACAACATCACACTGTGCATGCCTAGTGCACACCAAACAGCACCTGCCAGAAAAACATCTCAATACAAAAACAAGACAAAAAACTCAGGACTTAAATTTGAACTTTTGTCCCCCTCAAAAATCTCTCTATTACCTCTTGTTTAAATTCAACATATCAATTAAATAACAATTTGCCTGTTTCACAGATGATAAAGGTCCTGTAGATTTATAATAAAACATATTAAAACTAAACACTTCAAGAAGCCAGGATTAGAAACATTTAATTCCTGGTCAGTAAACAATTGAGGTATAGTCACTAAAATTGTTGTTCTTACTCTTGATCCCTTTATTCACACAATCATAAAATATGCTGACTTGGAAGGGATTCATCAGGATCAAGTCCAGCCTCTGGTCCTGCACAGGACACCCCAACAATCATACCCTGTGCCCAAGAACATTGTCCAAACACACTTCTTGAATTCTGGCAGCCTTGGTGCTGTGACCATTTCCCTGGGGAGCCTGTCCCAGCGCCCAGCTGCCCTCTGGGTGAAGAACATTTTCCTGCTATCCAACCTAAAACTCCCCCAGCTCAGGTCCACACCATTTCCTTGAGTCGGGTCACTAGTCACAAGAGTGACAAGATCAGTGTTTGTCACTCCACTTCCCCTCATGGGAATGCTGAAGATCAGTTCCTGTGGATTCCCAGTTTGTCTCACCCTCATGGTAGATCACAATTCCAAGACACAGTACAGCAATTCATGCAGAGAGGAAAACCACAGACTATTTCAGGAAAGGCTGGCTGTGCTTTCTTTGTGGGTTACAAAAAAAAAAAAAAAAAAAAAAAAACCACAACAAACCAACTATAAAAAACCCACTCCAAAACAACAACAGAAACATGGGAGCCTTGTTTTCCTAAAAACATTATTTTTTTCTTTTTTAAAATATTTTGACAGATGATTCTCAAAAATATTTATAGCACAGCTTGAAGGAAACAATATAGATATCATCTCATTACACACGCACTGTAAAAAACAGTCTTTTACTAGTAAGAGTTCACAAACCAAAACAAGGGGATGGATAAGAGGAAAGGAGAAGGACTATTATCCCTACAGGTACAAGTAGTTATGAGATGCCTACAGAGACATGAAAAGCATGTGACAGATGTGTTTATTTCCTCTCTCTGCTCTCCCCCCACCAGTCTTAGCCACAAGAACATCCATCTTTTCACAAAGCTGGACACTGTTTGATGACTTCCTAATTATAGAAATGCACAGACAGATTCAGAGAACTTGAAAAATTAATTTTAATTGCCTTGTTATACCAGAGAGTGACTGACAACCACAGCAAGATCTGAAAACACTTGGGTGTTAGCAAGACAAGACCCACTCAGTATTCTCAGACAGATCCATACCATACCACTGTATCACCATGAGAAGCCTTGATCATTTAGATAGGAAAGGGAGCCTGAAATCCTCAAACAGGTAAGGGAAAGAAGATACCATGTTAATAGTCAGAACCTCAGAGGAGATAGATGGGACAAATACACATAGGAGGTCTTGCTGCTATTTTGCTCATGAAAACAAGAAAAGGAGGGTTATTTCCCCTTCCCCCAAATCAGCTGTGTAAGGTCACTCACCTATAGAAAACTTTAGCTGATTAAGAAATCTCAGATTGTTTGCCTGATATTCCCCATATCTCTGCTGTTCACAGGTGCAGGTCTAACTCAAGCCAAAGCCAATTTCAAATTTCTTTGTAGTTTAACTCTACCAAGCAGCACAGCTGTAGCAATGTCCTCATTATGTATATTACCTACTGATTTCACACTTGAATCCATTTTAAAGTCCTCCATGAACCTCCCTATTAGCTTAATAATGAAAAGTGTATCAAAGACTATGTTGCTAAGTTGAGTGAAAAATTCAAAGCACTCCCAGTGAGACGGAGCTCCTGAAACCATGAAATAACAGTGGTCACCAAATTCTGTTCTCATTGTGATGCCGCTAATTATTGTATTTGGGACTAAAACCTGAACATCTGAGACAGGCAAAAAGGGACAAGTTTTTGTGTCTTGACAGATTTGTCACTGAATGTAAGAATCAAAGAATTAATTTAGGAAATTAAATGGTTGAACATCATTTGTCTCAGATGTTTTGTACTTCATCCTAAAATCGGATCAGGGCTTATTGTACATTAGTTTAAACAACTCATCTATGAATAAGGGAGAGAAGTGTCTAGAGATTACAGCACATAACTGCTGTAGCTACAAAGTAAAATTTCATTACAGTGTTCTTGTCTTGACATGCAAAAGAATCTCTATTTCACTGTCACCTGTAACAATAGCTGCATTTTTTTTTTATATTTTATTCTATTTAATAAAAAAGCAGTAGTCCAAACCTGTGGCAAAATGAAAGAAAGAGAAATCAAGCCAGTGTCTGGAGAAAAGTTAAAATTTCTATACTAAAGTACAAAAACAAGTGCATAGAGCAGTTTCTCACTAGAGCTGTGATGAGTAGAGTCTCATTTGAATGAATTTATACCATCAGTTAGATTTTTTAAGCAGGAAAAGAAAATATTTAATTGTCAGCATCCTAACAGTCTAAACTGAAGTGTAATCATTGGGACTACCCATGTGTTACTTGTCATTAATAAATGTGAATAAATTATAACAAATGGTGACATCTATGTAACCTGTACACTCCTTTATGACGTGCCAACACAAAGAATTTTGGTTTAACCTCATTATTTGGATTTATATAATTTAAATTAAAACAAACAAAAACATCTGCAACAACTCACCAGAACAACTAAGCTGAATTCAGGTTAAATTGTTTGTGTATCATATGGAGATCGCAGGCACATGTTTGTGGTGAAAACTCAGACTCCCCAATTTCAAGAGGAGAACAGAAAATTAGTAGGAGAAAAGTAAACACAGAGAGACAAGCAAGGCACTGACATGGAACACTGAAGAAAGACATAACATATTTTAATATAGTTTTAGGGGACACATCCCTGGTTGAGGAAAATATCAGATCTCACAATTTGCCACAGAATTCTCATCACTTGCACAAATAGTCAAAGTTAGTGAGAGTAAATAAACAAAAACACCAAGAACAAAATCTTTTAAAACAAATGGGACATCTCTCAGTTGAAACAATATTGTTCCACTTTCCTTACTGAGGCAGAAATGTCTTGGAGTTTCTTTTAGAAAAAAGTAAAATGGACTGAAATATTTCAGTACATAATGCACAGTACCAGAAAAAATCTCCCCACTACCTGTTGTTTACAGAATTCTATTGTCATCACATCTCCCCACCTCCCAGGAACAGGTTAAAGAAGAAACTTGAGACATTACTGTGCAAACAATAAGAAAGTATTTCCAAGAAGTAACAGCTCAGAGAGAAACAGCTATCCCTGTATTGCCAATCACAGTTTATTTCCTATTTTTAAGTACTTGAGTTCCTTTTTAGTATGGTTGTGAAGAGAAATTTCAATTCAGTGCATTCCAAAGATCCAAAATGCAGATGATGACAGAATAATTTCAACTGAAAAATTTGCATATTTTAGTTACTGATGTTGCTGGTTTCAGCTACCCTAAAATTATTAATACCTCTGGGATCCACACAGAACCCAAACCATCACAAGAAGAAAGGATGACAGAGATGTCCCATATTTGCCCATCTAAAAAGCAAGAGGAAAATATTAATGTGGGTATAAATATTGTGCCAAAAACTGATATCAAAATCAGTGCTTCCCAAGTGAAGACAATGGGACAGGAGAAAACAATCTTATCATACTCTAGGTATAGTCTAGTTAGAGGAACATGAACTTTAGAGATGTTTCGAAATGAGGGATCAAATTTCTACAAGGCTTAGTATAGGTTAGAAGAACAGAGATGAGAATGATTTTGTGGATAAGATCAACACACAATTTCATATTTTAAAATATTTGAAAATAGTTTTAAGTACATGCATACAGATAAGACCAAGGGAACATTGCACAATAAGTAGCTGAGAGATTCCTATTTTTTTTTAGTGGTATAACAACAAGAAAAATATAAAATTTGGTCTCCTTAAGAAGAAAAATATTTAAAGCCCAATTCCCATAGTCATGAGGAGGCTTGTAAATATTTTTGCATGTTTTAATAACATCCAATTATAATTTTGTGCTAATTGCTTTAATCAGCCCAACCTGAAGTCTTATAGTATTTTTCCATAATTAAGCAGTACCACATGACAAGCAGTGCTTTTCAGAGCTATTATAGCACTTTCTAATGCTATAATAAACAAAGATCATGCATCTTAATTATAACCAATAAAAATTCCATACACACTTAATTATATGCTGCAGTGAAATTCCCATAACTTTAAAAAAACTCTGCCATGATTATTAAGATGTTGCTAATATGAGCTTACACTAATGGGCTGTGCCCACTATTAATGTCATTGCAAACAGTTTACATCAGGAATCTCTATCTCCAATTTAAATGTTAATGGACTGAGCCTTTTTCATTTATAGTGCAAGAAAAGGATAAAGCCACTGAAGTCAATGAGATTATGTGAAGCTGCTAACTAGCATATTACTGGCTCTATCTCCAAATGCATAGTATGGAATATAATCAATTGTCTCATACCTGAATCCTTATGTCCTGTCAAAACAAAGAAAAATATAATACCAGTACCTATTGCATTAGAATCAGAGCAAAACTACAGGTCTTCATGTGAATGAGGCTAATAAAAGATCACAAATATCTTAACTTGTATAAACCATGGATTGCCTTTAGGCAAAGGTTAACTAGGCATGTTCCAGCCCAGCACATGAAGCATGAGCAGACTCCATGCAGCAGTGCCATGCTGCTCATCCCTGCTGCAGTTCCCAAAGCAGCAGCTCCTTCTCCAAGGGTCTGTGTGGAGGAACTGCACTGATGTACAAGTGCTGAAACATCAGAGCTCAGTCTGCATGCCACTAGTGGATACCTCCCCCAGCACAAAACCATGTCTGAACAGGGATTGCTCATGATTTTAAAAGATGAGTTTAGATACTATTTCAAGAAAAAAAGTCAATTTTTGGCTTTTTTTTCTCTGTATATGACATGACACTCACTAGACAAATCGCCTTGATGTACACAGTTTACACATCAACTCAATTTTTCAGACAGATCAGACTATTCTCTCACACTTGATAATGTGATACTAGATAGTATCACAGCAACAATTCAGATGGCATATAAACAACCATGTAAAAATAAATCTGTCTATAAAACATTGCCTAGAAAAGTTATTTGTATTATTATGAATATTGCTAAGATCTGAATAATCATTTAGAACACACTTAGAAAAAAACTTCCCAAAAATGGGATAGTTTTACATTAAAACAGTGCTTAGCTGAACAGCTGTTCTATTTCAGGTACTTCCTATTCTATTTTAATTCCGTACTTTTACGAGCCAGAGAAACCAGCTTCTATTTTTCTTGTTGGCCTCAGCAACACCTGGACATTGACATGCCCTCTCGAAACCTATTACCAGCTCCCACAACTTAAATCATCCTGTAATAAACTCATGATGAGACTATATCACCCTGTAATAAACCCATGTGGGACAAATCTCACAAGAAAAGGTATTCTCCCCTTCCCCATTCCAATATTGTTGTATCCCCAATGTACAGTCACTGTCATCATGCAGCTTTAGGAGTCTCTACTTCCAAGAAGTTCCTATAGTCTAAAGCAGAACAAGGGAGGCATTTGTGCTCTGTTTTCAGCATTTCCCTTCCAGAATTCCTTTCTTCCTCTCATTTTCTCTTTGCTTCTTACCAGCAGTTTCAGAACAAGCCTAAGTGGCAAGTAACAGGCATTAATTAGGCCCACTGGTGTGCTGCTCTGCACAAGGAATCCTTCCTTGCCACAAAGAGCTTATAGACCATTATCTCCTCCTTTATATCCTCCATTGTGCTTTTTTTCTTACTGCCTCCTGCCCGCCTTTTTCTTTCCTGCTATTTAAATTTTAACATAAAGGTTTTGCAATAACCTCTTATTAGAGCTGCAAGAGCTTAGAAAAAGAATCTGTATGGAATTAATTATTATTTTATTTAAGACCTCTTAAGATCAAAGAAAGCATTATTAGAAATCATGGGAGAATTATCCAAGTCCCAGTCAGCAAAGTTAAGACCAAAGTTCAGGAATCAAATTTCAATGTTGAGTAAGGAGAAGCAGGTTACATGCTTAAACAACAACTGGAAACTGTAACAACTTAGTGACTTCTTTGCTAGTCAGCATTAATGCCCTGGGGAGATTATGGTATTTAAAATAAGATGTTAGACTACTTCATATTCAGGCCATTTCTTAGAGCAGACCTCCTTTCCTGGTCAGCAGTGCTCTCGGACTCTCACCCACCAGCCGTGTTCCCTCGTGTGACCATCCTACTGCAGCATCAAAGTAGAACAGTTCTAAAGAGAAAAGATATAATGAATTCCACTGTGCTTGGTTATGTCTATGAAACTGTAATATTTACTTTTTTCCTGACTGCTGAGGATTACAAGTCCCATACCTTCCCCTCTCTTAGAAACAACTTCAAACTTCCCTGGTCATTTTGAGATTCAAGGTTGGCCTTTGCAGCCTCACTTCCCTTCTTTCCATTTCAGAAGAGTAAAATGTCAAATTTCCTGCAAAAAGGTAGCAGAAAAGAATGATATTGCAGTGCAGGACAGGCAAGTGTTTGATATTTTTATTTCCATCAGCAAGAGGAAAAAGAAGTCCTCAAATCAACTAGAAAAGCAGAGTTGCCTGAAGATAAATGGGTTCTTCCCTAGTCCCTTTATAACAGATGGACCACTATGGACCATTGGTGATCCATGAACCACAGCTGGCCAGAATCATTTTTAGACCCTCAGGGATTAAACCTATCAGATTTGTCAGCCTCCTGATAGACTGGGACTTGCTAAAAAGAATGAATTCTCCATGGTATTAAGTGCCACTAACCTCATCTAAGGTGTTCTGGAAAAGGAGCTTTTCCCACTTAATTACATTCAGTCATTGCTGTGTCACCGTTTCAACTGTGAATGCCAAACATAGCCCCTACAAATTTACGTGTAGTTTTGATTGCCTTCAGCATGCATTCACTACAAGTACACATGTACCAGAGTAACAGTGTTTCTACTCTGAGAAAAGTAGATTAATAACAGGCACCGAATGCACTAATTGAACACTGCACTGGTCCCAACACCAAGTGATTGAGAAGCCAAGGCACCATCAGAGAGAGCAGAAAGTAGATAATTTTCTTCCTCAGAACCTAAACTGCAGCGAATGTTCTGCTCACACTAGAACAGCTGAGCACATCACTCTTTAAAGGATTTGAATTCAGAAATCTTCTTAACTGTGTGAAGATCACTTCAAAAACTTTTAGGCTGGTGTTTTGGTTTTTGGAGGGCATCATAACCAGGTTGCCAGTTTCTGTTCTCTGACAGGGATTTCCAGAAAGCAAAACACTCCATTTTTTCACTAGCTCCTTAATACTATGCAATACTTACTTGCTCCAGCCTAATTTTTCTTCTAATGTTCCAGTACCAGCCCCAGACACTCTAGACATCCAAAATCTTCTCACAGTAAATTGAGATTCAAAGAATAATCTGCAGGTCTTGAGAGCAGTCGACGAAATAAAAAAAAGACTGTGTCATATAGTGGAATACACACCATTTCTGGGATATATTAATGATGTAGGAACAGGCGAGAATTTCATGAGAGGCCACGAAAGACATTGCTTTCCTCCCTCATTTTGATATCTTATTTTGGACTATTATTAAAGTGATGAAGCTTGGTAGAATTTGTACCTGATCAAGATTTGTACAGTGAGGGCCATTATGAACATTCTATTGCTGGTCTCCAATACGCCTTATTTGAGTATCTGTCAGTATACTTGTTATGAACTTTTTTATAGAATTTGTAGCTGTCATTTCAATTGCTTTGGGATGAAATGTGACCTGCTTCCATCCGAGCGGAAGCCTCTCAGGCTGTCTGTGTGAAACAGACCAGAAATAGAAGTGTGTTCTTCATTGTAGATGCAGCTTCTCACACCAATCCCAATTTAAACCAGAAATATCACAAACAAATCTAAAAAGGTGCAGACTTCAAATCAAGATTAGGAGTTTTACATTCATCAATCAGCTGCTGAGCTGATGTTCTCTGGTACAGAAGAGAGTGGGAACACATCAACCATTCTGGGAAGCCAGGTTCATGCATTCCAGAACAACAGTACCACCCCTGGCTTTGGAAGCAAGCTCATTATGGCAGGGCTTGCCTGGCTTTCAACAGTGTTTGACTCCTAAGGACCATCCCAACCACAAGTCCCTGGCAGGGCTTGTCCCAGTCCTACCCCGCAAACTCTGGGGCACAGCTTGCCCCAGCTGCTGTTGTTTGCTCTTGAAGTGAGTTTCAAGAGCCACAGCTCCATTCTTGCATCCTTCCGCACTCCCCAAATGTTTGAAATAACACCTTCTGACACAGGGAATGGTTTTTTCTACCGGAGAGAAAAAATATAAGCATGCTTTTTAAAAGCCTAGATTTTATTGTTCAGTTAGACAAATAATTACAGGTTTTATTAAAAAATATTTTGAATTTTCATATGTTCTCCAGCATTTACCTCATCTTTTTATAATATCATAAATTATTTTTATAGCAGTAAATATAACAGTAATTAAATATAGCAGTAATCAAAAATTTGCTGCAATAAGCAATTAATCTTACATTGGGACTTTTGTTGGACTAGAAGATGGTCCAAGCTTCTGTGCTGTATCTTCGCAGGACTGCTACATGACAATTTGCTAGAAATTTTTTGATTCTTGATAAGTATGCATGCAATGCTCAAATTCCAATTCTTTCTGAAAGCTCCAGTTTGGTTATAGGCATCTGCTTAGGAACTAATCAGAAACTTTGCACAAGAAGTAGAATTATGACAGCAGTCTATTCAAATAACTGAATTCATTCCTATTTAGTCCAAGAGTAGTCATCGTGGCCCCTGTTGACACAAGGAACACCAAGTGTTAAAAACCACAATCTTCAATTTTAGTGAACAAACTATTTATGGATCATTAGGCAGACAACAAAGATTTCTTTGCAACAATCTCCTTTTCTTCCTCTCAACACTCCAGTCCTTTGGTGAGAAACAGACCATATTGGACCAACCTTACCCTGTGTTCCCTTTTCATCATTGAGCAAATTATGGCTTACAGGCTTCTGCAAAGTCTGTTTGTGCCACTTACTCATACCAGCAGTAACACTTTTCAGTGTGAATGCCATGCCAGGAGCCCATAAAATGAGACATTTAAACAGGGAAAGATGAATAAAAGCTACTACCATAGTATTTTAATGTGACCTAGAAACTGGGAATTGAAACAGTGCTGACAGTGGGAACTCAAGACTTTGCAATCAGAGGGTTTGTAAAAGGCTCTGAACGCCAGGGAAAGAGCAACCGGTTATTTTATATGAGAGAAGTAGTTACAGGGAATTTTTGCAGAGAAAAAAAAAGTGGGGAACAAATTTAGCAAGCTTCATCCCAAACCTTTTTTGGATGGGTGTCGTAATGAGAGTAGATTTCAACAAATCCATTAGGTCTGGCAATGACAGCTAATTCTGTGCTGAGAAAGCAGCAGCACAGGTTATTTGGAACATACAGAAACTTTAACACTGGTGTTACTTCATTGTATATAAAATATAGCTGGACTTGATATTATTTTCATTTACTGATATGCAAATAAGTACTCCCTACCCCTGATTTTGAAAAAGAGACTTACCAGAGTAAGAATGGTCTCTCTCAGACTCAGATATTGCCTCCCACCGCCTTGAACACACAATAATTTTAAACTATTTAAAGTACTTTAAATACACATACAAGTGTTTTAAAGGTTGTGTATGTAATGTTTTTAATTGGTAGGACCAAAATTTCCTTTCCAATAATCAGAAAAATAAACTTACAAATGCAAAACCTGAAATGTTCAAAGTTTGATAAATGTAATAATCACAGTGAAAAGGAAACAATTCCATTCTTTGCCATGCCTGAAAACAGTGATATCCCAAATTCTGCCAGAGGAAACATAAATTACCAAAGAACCACAAGACTACTCGCCCACCAATTCACCTTAAACAAATCCCCCAGTCCCACAGGACAGTACAGCATGGATAATCTCCTTTTGATGCCTGTTCCTGGCCTGACCAATATCAGCTAAACGGAGTCCAGCAGCCAGGCCAGAAACATTACATGAAACAGTTTAAGGACCAAGCCACACAATGCTTGGGAAATGGTTTCCACACTCTGAGCTTACTGTCAGTAGTCAGTAGACTACTAGCACTAGCCAGGGTTGCTTTAGGAAGGCTGGGGGAAAAGTCTTTGAACATCTCACTGGTATGGGAAATATCAGTACTTGAACTTACCACTGATAACTTAGACTGGTCTGGTTGAATAGGCAGTGATTTTATAACACAGAAGTAGGTGTATAGGTTTAATATAGCTTTATTCAGAAATTAATTTCTGTCAAATGCAGTTTCAATCCTTCCAATGTAAAGCAAATAAAAGCAATGTTTAGCTATCAGCACTAAATTCTTGATGAATCCTTAGTGAAAGTCTTTTAGGAGAACTAAACAATGAATATATTGATGAATTTGAGATCAGCTCTTGGACAATGCAATAATTGGCATAGAAGAATAAGTTTTTGATCTGAAAAATCCACTAAGTTACTTATCACTTAATCAAAAACTACAGTCTTTTCCAACTGGCCCTCAAAAGCATTTCATAATGGCAAAGAACAGATTTACAATCCATCTTTGATTTAGCCAGCAATTTCATTGCAACCATCTGAGACATCTGCCTCTTAAAACATATACTGGATGTCTGTCATGTATTGCCCATCTGATAACTGCTATCAAGGGATCCTACAGTTCTGGTGACAACTGAGGGGATTGCTTTTGTGATCATTAAGAGGCTTCTCATTCCAGAAACTCAAAAGCTGGACATTTTCTGGGTAAGTCATCTCTTCTGTTCAAGAGACTGTTTTCTTTCCAGTCTAATAGCATACAGCACTGTAATACTTGACCTTGGAAATATTAAGAACAAAGAATCCAAACAAAACAACACAACCAGAAAATCACACATACGTAAAAAAAACTCCCACCAGCAGTACAAGAAGGAGCACAAGAAACTTCTCATGTAGTTTCATCCCCTAATCCATCATCAACTAGTTGAAGAACTAGGGTCAGTTGTTCTCTGTCACCATGAAAGAGTTCAATTTCACAGTACTAAAACTCACCACTTCACAGCAACAGCTTTGATAACACACCAGGGTAAAGCCTTTATAATATAAAGCATGGATACCAGGAATAAATACTCTTCTGAGGTCAAGGGAATTGGATTGCATAGAAAAATAAGACCCCAAAAGCAGTATAATAGAGGTATTCAGGGTGATGGAAGTGCTCAATAAAATAGAGCTTTAGATATTTTTACAGTGATGAAATAAAAAACTTAAAGGATCACTCACAACTTAAGAAAAGAGGAATAGCAAAACATAAGCAGATTAAGCTAGGTAGTTAAAATATAATATAGCACTTGTTTTTTTTCACAAGAAATATAAGCTGATATACTACAGCTATGTAAAGAGAGAGCTCCTGAATGGCTTAGCTAGCCAGTATTACAGTTCCTCATGGCAGAATTTTATATGTTTAAAGAAAGGATACCAAAACTGAAGTTACTGCAGCTACAGATCCATCAGGGAGGATGCGACCCTCCTTTACCAAGGGAGTTATCATTCCTCCATCAGACAGTACATTCATTTGCCACGCTAAAATCTACCACTATCATTTCTGATTAATATCAAAATTGCTGCTTGCTGATCACTTAAGTAAAGGGGCTTTTGTGTGGCAGAAAGGGCTGACAAGATCTGATGATAAGGCACAAAGAGAGAGAGACAAACAGGGAGTTCTGTTTTCAAGAGAATACCCTTTAAGACATTATCCCCCAGGGCCACTGTAACAGAATGCTGTATTTAAATCAGCAGGTCGTGCACTAGAAGATGGTTTAACTGCTAATTAACACTAGATGATATGCTGAAAATTACATGCTAATTAATTCTCTGCAGATCTAAGTGCCCTTCCTTCTATATCATTTTCAGTGAACATATTAACATGGGGAATAGACTAGCATTAATTACAGATTCACATGACAAACATGTGAAGCTATATTAAATACTTGATGGAGGTTAACTAAAAAGAAAGATATGGGTCAAAGTTGTAGACCACAGGCCACAGCATCATAAAGACACCCCACATTAAAAATAAGAGAGTATATATTACCCATTCAATCTTCCTGTCAGTTTGATGTTGCTCTCTTGTATTAGATTTTCTTACAGGAAGATCACTATTCTGAAAATAGGATTCATCTGTGCAGAATAGAGTCTCTCAAAATGAAGGCAAGTAAATGGAAAGTAAATCTTATTCTTTTAGAAAGTGACAGTAATTACATGTTCGGGTTTTTTTTATAATTTAACCATTAGCAATCCCCACATCATAACAATTTGAAAACGGCAAAGAAATCATGTGTGTAGGTTACAGAGTTAGCTAAAGAAACAATATTCCAAATTCTAGTTGTGTCACAGCCCCACTCTAGACTAAAAGAAATCTTTTAAGTCAAATATTTATGACAACCATATCCAGAGCTACTGATTTCGTAGCTTTTAATTTAAGGTCTGGAAATTTTTCTTGTGATAGGATGTTGCTAATAAGTATTTAACTCTGCTATATGACATAACATACAAAATCCAGAAAAAGAATACCGCCAGAGTTTTACTTTGCTAGAGACAGCCACAGAACACATGCAAGACAGTTCCAGATGGATCAACAGAAATCAGAAATAAAACCTTACCACTTCTCCTTGAAGCTTTTTAGTTCTCTGACCAAAGGAAACATCCAGTATTGCAAAACTTTTTGCAAAGACTTTAGCACATACCTGCCACAATGGGCTCTTAAAGTTGGCAACACCGAACAGTTTAGTAAGACACTGAATGGATGGAGGATAAAAGAGAAAATGGGTGGTGGGATGTGATATAAAGCAAATGAGAAATCAGATTCAGGTGAATCCCGTTTAGGCTGACCATCAATCCCTGACTCAGATCTAATCACTGCACCTCCTCTCACTTGAGAAGTCCTTGCTGCATTAATTTTATTTCCCATTTTCTGTCCAAGAGATTGAGAGCAAAAAGGAAAAATATATTGTAGGTAGTGTCTAACTGTCCATAAGCCCCTCTGGTCAGGACAATAACTTTTGTAGAGATTCCTTATCTTGAAAGGGTGATGCTCTAAAGCCCTGATGGACTTTGAATAGAGCTTGAGAGTTTGTAATAACAGCTCCTGCACAGCTGGGTGAGCCGACAGGTGTGTTAAGTTGAAAAGTTTTGTAAAGTAGTAGTTAAGTGACTGCAGCCAGGTGGAACTTGTCACTAGTGGAGCCAAGTTATACTGACAGCTACATGTCTCTTGTTCCAAACAGCATGGCTTTTGCTGATGGATTACTTTTACTAAAGATTTGAAACCATTCTTAAAATGGATCAGTGAAAATAATTGTTCCCAGGTGCATATTCTATATACCTCCTCTTTTCCATCACATCTCTTGCCTCAAGGGTCCTCATGCATTAGGCCCAAGCTCTATTCACAGACTTTCACAGCAGCCCTGTATTTATACACACAAAAGGAATTTGAATTCTCCTCCCCTGCATCGCATCTGCTATGGTCAGACAGTCAGGCATTGTCTAACCACCCACCCTGCGCAAGACAAGCAGAGAACACTTAGCAGAAACTGATGAGGTTCTCACTGACTCCCCACTAACCAGAGGGTTTTGAAGCCGGCACAACTTACCTTCCAGTGAGGAGAAATGATATCCTATATTCCTTCCCCAGAGCTGCTAGTATGGAGTCACCATTTTCACCCTTAGGGCTTTCTAACAATCAAGATGCAATATTTTTCAAGCATGAGTAACTCTAGTAGTATCCATTTGTTCTTGAATAGATTTTATTCTCTAAGAAACACCTACTGAGATAATTAAGTGGGACTTCCGTGGCTTTTTTGACAAGATTTAAGTTAGGAACCATTAATACAAACATAATACATCATAACTGATCACACAGGGAAGCCATCTGAGCCCTCTTGGCTCCAGTTACCCTGAGAGAAGCCCTGCAGACCACCATATTTCTTAGATAGATGATATCTGAATTTTAAAATGCAAGAGTTTTCAGTATGGTTTACACTCTTTAAGCTTAAATTCCTAACAGGAACAGAGATCACAAAAAAAATCAACATCTATAAACATCTTCTCTATCAGTTAAGGAGGGGTGGGTTAGCCTTGAAAAGGTAACATCATTCTACTGGTGGAGTTATCCAGTTTCTTCTATATGAAATATAATCTGAAATGTCTTTACCTCAACTTCTTCCTTCCTTGCAGTCTGAGTGAATACATCTATATGAAATTAGTTTCAAAGGTTGTTGCAACAAATACCTGCCAAGTACATAGCAGTGGTAGAATATATATTTCTTGAATATCAAGAAGAGGATTAACTTATGAACAACTAAAAACTACTCCACATTTTGCACTCATAAGCTGCTCAGCAGAGGACCAGAATATTTACTTTAATTTATGAAAATTATCTAAACATAAAATAAGGAGGATGGTTTAACCACAGCACACTAGGTGAATAACACATACACTACCTTTTTAACTTAACTAATTATTCTTCATCACAAAGCAAGTACCCAGGGAAACTAGGATTCCATGACATACTTACACATGTACAGTAATTTCATGACCATAAGGCGCACCGGACTATAAGGCGCACCCCCCAGGAGTCGGCAAATTTCGCAACCTTGTACATTATATAAGGTGCACCAGACTATAAGGCGCACTTTTTTTTTGCAGCGAGGATCTGCCCCCAGCTCTCCCTGTGCAGTTGCTGGCTGAGGACCCGCCTCCACCCAGCTGCCATGGGCCCCCAGGCCCGCCTGTACCCGGCAGCCACAGGGCCCCGGGCCCCCCTGCACCCTCAAGCCATGGGCGAATGACCCCACCTCCACCTGGCAGCCATGGCCCTGCCGGCTCCCCCCGCGGCTCGCAGCTCACACTTCCAGGTTGGCAAATTTCTGAACTTTGTCCATATATAAGATGCACCAGACTATAAGGTGCACTTCCGGGTTCAGGCCAAAATTTTAGTCAAAAGAGTGCACCTTATAGTTATGAAATTACTGTATTTTAATTTAAAAATGTGTATTTACATTGATTCTCAAATACTTACAGTTATCTTCTTCAATAAATTAGAGAAACACTCAAGTTTCTGTTAGTGCCTTAGCCCTTCACTGCTGCAATGAGCTGTAGCAGTCGCTCAGATTGTTAAATTTTCATGAAAGAAATTCTGTAAATAACACAGTTAAAAGAACATGTTAGTTTCTTAACTTGAAAACTGAAAAAAAAGAACTGAATATTTAGATCCATGTGAATGAGTATTGACTAAAACATGCAAGTATCTATTGACTGCTGAGCCAAATACTAAAAATTTAAGGTGCTCAGGCTCCCTGAATAGGATAATGATGGTATATAAAATGAAGAGGAGCTATCACAGTTACAGTCATATCCAGCAGATTTATTTTGCCAAATTTAGAGTCGACATCTAGGAAATACAGCTTGTTCCAGTGAAGAAAAACAGATTAAGTTCATATTTCTTTGTGAAGTTTAAGATGTAGGAAAAACTCAGAAGCACTCACAGAATCAGCACTTCACACCCTTAGCCCTGGAGACAGCAGAAGTTCTTCAGGTGGAACCTCTGTGGCCAGGGCTTGACGGCAGTGGAAAAGAAGAGGCGGGGTCTTCATGATTTGCTTGCAAGAAGCCATGAAGCCATTTATTGATCCACAAAGCAAAGTTTATATACTTTTTCTATTGCAGCTAAAAATAGCGCACCAATAATATTGGTAACTAAGGTATATTGTTTAATTGTAACTAGATATCCTTGCTCAATGTAGGCCTCATTTAAGCTAGCCAGGTAGATACAATATTTCCTGTAAATCTCCATAAAAATGCATGCCAAGCACCCTGTACCAAGTACTTCCTTATCTCTCACATCCCTTTTCCAAAATCCCACTTGCTCCTGCCAAGGCTTGGGCCCTCTCGCTCGTGCCAAGGCTTGCGGCCTAGCACGGCTGACAGCTCCATGCCGGCTGTGACAAGCTGAGCAGGACTGGCAGCTCTGCTCTCCAGTTGTATTCCCACAAGGGCTGATGCACCCACCCTTGTTCCACAGTCACTGTGCAGTGCCTGCACCGGCTCCCCTTCCCACGAATTCAGGGATGCCCAGAACTCTTTCCAGGCAATGCTTGTAGCCCTGCTGCTTCCCAGACCAAACTGGGGTTGGGGAGGAAATAAAGATTCTCGTGTTCCTTTCTGGCAAGAAAGGCATTCACAAAACCCACTGCTTCTCTGAACTGCATCCTGCAATTGTTGGTACAAACACAACATTTTTTTCTCTCCCATCACTTTCCTGCTCTCACTCCGGTCCCCACCAGGGTGCTGCTGATCCCAGTCCATAGGTGGGTGCAGCTGGGGCTGTGCCCCTTGCAGACCCTCCCGTGGGGCACAGCTCTCTCCGCTGCCTTTACAGTGCCAGGACCTGGGTGACACAGACAGGGGTTTCTGACTCCTCGGCTCACAAAAACATAATCTGAAAACTTGAAGAAATATCAAAGCTATCAGTGTAACACAGGATGAAGCTTTTGTGCTTCTTAACTGAGCAGACTTCTCAGCATGAACAGCAGGAGTCCTGCTCACCTAAGGGCTAAAGAATTTGGATTGGAATATATAAAATGTAAAGTGCCTTTAAAAGAAAGACACCCAAGAATTTATACTGTAGTGCTGAATTAAACACTGTTTTTATACCAGCAATTATTTTAGGATATTTTTCTGCCTCTCCTTCCCTTTTTGTCCTGGAGCAGGGAGACGTATTTTCCAGTGCAGGATAACACAGAAATAAGTACCATAATCTCACTGGTGTCTGTTTTTTGCATGAACACCAGCAGCATGGCTGTCTCTAAGCTGTTTATTCAGGCCAAGTGCCCAGGGCCCTGCAGCAGTGCCCAGGGGGTTTCTCTGGGCACTGTCACACCCCAGCAGGGTCTGCCTGCCCTGGGCAGTGCTTCATCTCCACTGCTGACTTTCCCTCCATCTCTACTACAACTTCTAAAACTTCAATTCCTGCAGGAATCAAATTTAATCTGTTTCAGTATATTTTATGCCCCTCTGATTTATTCAAAGCTGAATAAAAGCATTGCAGTACTTAGGCTTCCTATTTTACTTTAGGAACTCTATTATTAGTAGCCCCATTCAGGAACTAGATTAACTTGAGTCAAGCAGATTAAAAACCCAAGCTACACCTGTGGTATTCAGCTTGCTCTTTAATCTTATCCACTAAATTAAAAAAGCTCTGGATAAAAATGAGACAGGTTAACCTATCACTTGTCTCATAGAAGGGTCTTTAGGGTAAGAGAAGCCTCAGTTCTCCTGCAAGCCTGGTAAATTTTCCCCTTCTTTGCTGAAAAATACCACCTTTGTACCAAACTATTCTACTTCATTGAACAAAATAAAGCATCCTTTTGGGTTGTACATGTGAGAAAATGGTTTAACTGTATTGCCAAATACAAAGAAAAACTCTTTACTTCTTACAACTGATTGGTACTGTACGAACAATTAATGTAATTTCTTTCTTAAAAAGAATTATTCTATAACCAACAGATTTATTATTTGATACTCTGTCATTTAAGATTACTCTTTTTTTATTTTAGTCTAGCCACATTCTGGTTTTATGAGAGATTTCTGGTTTTTGTATAAGCTAAAATTGAGTAAGAGGTGAAAATAATAATTGTATGGCAATATAAAGGTATAGATTAATGGTTTTAATATAACATGCATATTGTTATATAAACATATATGAGATGACCAGCTAGTAAATATTTCATTTTACTCTGTATAAAGTAGAATATACCTAGATGAGCTCAGACAGATTGAACAATAAAATGAACATGACAAAATGGGTTTTAAGTCAGGAAACAGAACAGCAAAACAATTTCCTGAGTTATTTAAATGCTTTCATTTAAGAAATGTCATTACATACTTGAATTACACTGGAATATAATTATATAAACACCACAAATTACAATGTTTTACCCAGAAAAACAGAAGTTAAGGGAGGAGAACTATTTCCTGAAATATTTCTTCATTTTAAGATCAGGTTCTGGTTGTTATAAGAAATAAATCAAAAGAAATGTTCTAAATTTATTTTAGGAGTCTGTGTCCTTTACATTTATACACATACTTAAAATATCTGATAGGTGAATAACTCCCCATATTTAGCTCCCTGCAGGTTTAAGAGGCAGCCATACACAAAAGCCCTCCCTCTGAAGTATTTTGGTAACCTCAATCAGAATTTTAGTTCCACAATTTAGCATCACTGAGGATCCTTATGAAAAGACTGCTTGTGAGCAGTTAATTCTAATATTTTCATAGGCTAAGTCAGAGGAGTGCATTTTGCTGCTCACGTGTTCTCGATTTTGGTATTATATGTTCTACAAATTCATCACCAAGATCTGTCTGGTTTGTCTAGCTGAAAAGAAAGATCACAGAACAGTATTCTGAAAAAATAGAGACTAAATGAACAATCTGAAAATTTGTGTTTACACAAAAATTTCAAGGTTAAGTGAATTTTAATAGCCTGAGAGTGGCCAGACAAAAAAAAAATTTAAAAAATATATTGTAGAATGCTTGTTATCTTTTAGATATTTTATTTTTGAAATATTTCCAATTGAGCACAAGCTTACTAGCGTATTATCCATCTTGCACCACTGATTTCAGGGATTTCTGTAAAAATAACCATGAATAGAATTTGAGCCTTATCCAGTCCCAAAATCTGCAAGACAGCTCTGTCTCTTCTTTCTTCCTTGTTCATCAACCCAAATAACTCTGATTCAAACCAGGTGTACATATTATAAGTAAAGGTCACTGCTCAGTATATTGCTCAAATGTCTTTAAGCTGTATTCTGTCACATTGTGAGATGGAAATTATTTCAGTCTCATACATGTATTTCTTCATCAATTATTCCATAAAACTGTAGGTTATTACCAAACCATTCTCCTCTTCCAAATAATTTTTGTCTTCAACTTAGCATTCAAGAAAAATGCTTTCAAGTAACATTGTCCCCAAATGGATAGGGCACATGGAGACAGATCTACCTCTCCTCTCCCTCCTCTCATAGTCCTGCCAGACAACACTTGGGTTTGAAATACTACTTCAGTATTTTAAATGCTGTTATTCTAGCAAAAGTGTTTGAGAGCTTTATTCCTCCTTATGCAGATATAAAATAGGGACATTAAAAGAAACAAAAAGAAAACCAAGTTAGGCTACTCAGATCCCTCAGGATAGGGAGAACTTCTCTAAAGATAAATAAACCCAGTAGAAAGGGAAGTGAAGTGTAATACCGTTTGGGGAAAAAAAATTAAGGCAATAATATTCTTTCCCAAGCAATGGCATATAGTCTTTACCATCAGTAAGAAGTGCTTTTCAAAGTACATTTATTTATATCCCAGAATGAAAGTGATGCATGCACAGAGGGATCAGAAAACTCTGACAAGGCTCTTATGAACAGAACTGTTATGTAGTATTGTTTCAGATTAAGATTGTGCTTCCTTTAAAATACAGCTGGTCCTTCAAAAAGACAGTGCACATGGGTCAATAAATTTTCAATCACCTAAATATATGATTTTTGGAAACTGAAGATGTGGATGTTAGAGGTAATTTTTTTAGTCCCAACAACATACTTGTTGCTGTAGCATGGCCCAGCTGCAATCTGTCTTGTAGGGGTTGATGTGCTTACACAGGGTCCCTGCACACACACTAAGAAAACTCCTCACTTGAACCAGTAAGAGGAGAACCTAAATCATACAGAAAGATTTGGAAAAAAGAACTTACACACATAATGCACTTTTTACCCCATAAGTGTCAAGAATGGTATGTCAGGAGGAATGAGGACCCAGCCTAAAAAAAAAGAATATTCCAAGCACTGAAGAGAAAATGTAAGTCATTGGAGTACAAAGAAACTAAACTAAATTTTTGTGTTTGAGGTTACTGCAGAATGGAAATGTGAATTCAAAAGAAAAATATTTTTTCTCCCTGAGTGGTCTGTTAAATTAATATGACACATTTCTTTAGTAATAGGATTAGAAGGTATAAAATTCTTTGTGGGTGGAGACCGTGTTCAGTAAATGGCCATGGAACACCACAGGATTTTATTATTTAAAGTGGTTAATGCAGTAGGTTTTGTTTCTAAGTCTTACATGGCTTTGGTTTAGTAGAGATTGAGAATAAGTTCCTCAGAGGTTTGTATGTCAGCCACATTGAGGCAGCTACACATGGAACCACAGAATACTGGGGTGGGAAGGGCTGGGGAGCCACATAAAAAGGGGATAAAGGTGATGAGAAATCTCATATGACTCAGGAGGTTAAAGACAAGTCTCCTCAGAAAACTTGTTCAACTTGCAAGGCCCACAATGACTCATGTCAGAGAGCACTGCAGAGTTGATTATAGTAAACTGTATTGACAATTCCAGTTTTTGGTCAAATGGCTGCAAACATTCAGCTTTTCTGAGCATTTTCTCCACGAGGAAAGGAGAAGGCAGCTAAAGTGACACGAGCAGTGTGTAGCTCCACAAGTAAACTTCAGCCACTCCTAAAAAAGTCTCCCTTATCTGCTATTGTTATATATTTGTCCCTACCTACCTTCAAGGAGTGAGCCAGGTTTATTTATTTGTCCAGACTAACACCTTTTAGTGCTGTTACATAATCTCTCTCCTCCAGAGGAAACAAGCTCAAGGCTAACACTGCCTTGTAATTCAGACAAAACAAATGACCCTATATTTGACTTGTCATCTAAAAGAGGGAGATTTTTAAAAAAGGGTTAGTTTGTTTTTTTTTGTCTTCCTACTTTGTTTAGTTCACAGAATGGTATATGAGAATCCAATTAAATAAGACAAAAAGAAAAAAAAAGCAAGAATATTTTTTAAAAATACTTTAGCACATATTTTGATTTTTACATTTGATTTTGATTTTTGTTATCAGACTCTGAGGACCAGAGGTATAACCAGATTATTTAAAAATGGCAGACACCTAATATAGTGAATTAATATGTTGGCAGGTTTGTAGACCTTCCACTTCAGGTAGCGGACCTAAGAAAAGTCTTATTGCAGGTGCCTACATTACATCTTCTTTGTAAACATCCTCCTTTCAGCTACATTCAGGAAATGCAAAAATACAGTATGCAATGTCATGCAAAAATGCCTGTGCACTTCACAGATACAGCATGTAATGCATGCACAAAAAAAGGGTCACCCTTAGCTGGCAGTACATAGTGTTCATTGTTGGTAGTAGAAAATAAGGCATTCTCACAAAGCCAACAACAGAAGAATATGCCCACTTGTATTTCAACCATGGTAATAGCATTAATATTATTCATGCCTTTTGGAAAAGCTCTTGGCTTCAAGGCTTTTCCCTCTCTAGTAGTAGATACCCAGGTAAAAAGGTTGCAGTTTTGTACTGTTTTTAACATCAAGCTTATAGAAGACATTAAAACAAGTGTTTCACTAAGTCCCTTTCAACCACTCCTCACTCTAAATAAAAAGTAAAATATTTTCAGTCAACAGGAACAGCTCGCCAGGCTGTGAGGCACTGCAGTTTGCAGCATGTGCACTTCAGAATTGCAGTGTTGTTATTGACTGTGGATGTAATCTCCCTAAGGTTCTCCAGATGACACAATTTTTTTGAGATGGTATCTTGTAGAGATTCACTGTTAGAAGGCAGGTTACATCCATGTTATTACTGTGGAAGCAATGGTGAGGGACCACACAAGAAGTTCCCATGGTCAACAAATAATGGAGTGGATTTTAAAAAGCACCTAAGAGGAGGAGCACCTATTCAGCACTCTCTTTAGGCTGTTCCAGAATAGCGCTTACTTTTCATGATGACATTCTCAGATAAGACTAAATATCAGTAAAAGTGTAACTATGACATCATCAACTGGCCTGAGACCATATGCTTTGATTATATAACAGCCCCCTGTTAGCTTCATTTTTACCTTTACCTCAGATCTGCTTCCTTCCCAAAATCTGTCTTGAGATGGCAGGGCTAATATAGGAATGAGCTAGTATAGATAGAATCTCACCCACCAAATATTATGCAACTGTTTTAACTCCTTCCCAATGTTAAGCAGAATTTTTTTAATGAGTAAAGTCCATCACATTAGCTAGTACATGGAACAGAGTAATTCAATGTACTAATTTCAAATACCTGCCCTTCTAAAGATGGTCTGACAATCTGTCTTTTGTTCTCCTAGCTGCCAAGTTCATTCTGACCTTCTCTATCCCTGTTTGTCTGTCTCCAGAACAGCTCCTTTACTATTCAACTGTCTGTAGTGTTTATCCTTCCCTGAGGAAAGAGTTAAAGGGGAAAGGAGGAAAACATCTACAATTAAATTGCTCTTAAGTTGTTTCTGCCTCTTGGCAACTGCAGGTTGTAATTCAGCAGTTTACAACTCTCCCTTCTCACTTTAGAAAGAATGAATAATGTAGAGACTTACATTCATATTTGCAGTAGAAAGGGAATGCTGGGAGTTACAAATTGCTGCTGAAGACAATAACATTCAAAGGGACAAAGGCTTCAAAGTTAAATCTCTTAAAGAGGTCTCTAAGAGAAGAAATGTCAAAAAAAAAAAAAAATCAAGTCTAATGGCTTGAAGAAACTATTAATTCCAGTATGGTTGGTTTCAAAGCAGTTTGTACATCTGTCAAAGGCATAAAAAGAAAGGAAACTCACCTCACAGAATTCCAAGAAAATGTTCAAGAAATACCTACAAAGAAATACTTTCCAATAGACACCTTGCAAAACTGCCAGCTTGTGATTCACACCATTGTCTACTTTTGTTACCCTTATTAGCCCGAAGTTGTACAAGTCTTTAGCAAACACTAGCCCAGTAGTGTATTTTGCACATTGTATTCTCTTGACAATCAAACAAAAGTAAAGCAACTCAGCAAGGACATTTTAAAGCACAACTGTCTACAGGTCTAGAGACTGGAGGCTGATGTGTGAGCTTTAGAATCACAGACTTCCAGACTCTTGCACCAGGCACCTCTTGAGGAAACTGTCTAGTCCAACCCTTTGGTCAGAGCAGTGCTAGCCACAGCAAGCTTCTCAGTGCCAGGTCCCAGCAGGTTTTGAATATCTATCTCTAAGAAAGAGACTCCACAAGCTCTGTTGAAAATGTGTTCCTGTGTTTCATCATTTCTGCTGTAAAACGTTTTACCCTACATTTACCTGGAGTGTCCCATATTTCAGTTGTGCCCATTTCCTCTTGTCACATGTCTTGTCGTGTGGAGCCCAGAATTTGACACAGCAACCAGATGTGTTTTGAGGGGAAAGGTCATGTCCCTTGGTGGCAATGTTCTTGTCCACCAGGACACCAAAGTGTTCCACTGCAGAGCTTCTTTTCAGCTGGCTGTGCCCCCACAGTTACTGCCACACAAGATTACTGCTACCCAGGTGTAGCACTTTGCTCTGCTTTGTTAACTCCATGAGACTCCTGTGAGCTCCTCTCCAGGTCCCTCTGTACCTGGTGTATCCAAGACTTCTCCAGTCTTGTACCAACTGCAAAGCTTCACAGGGTGCACTCTCATCCATTGTCCACTTCAGTAAGGGGGTTAAGCAGGAGCTGACTCACCATTCCTGAAGGAATACTGAAGGGCCTTATCAGGAAAGGCTGAGGACGAAAGCTGCTGACTATCTTGGCCTTTCCTACATCCTCCATTAGATCCCCTGGCCTACTCAGCAGAAGAGCTACATTCCCCTCAGGTGTTTAGCTACTATGATTTACAGTGTTTCCTCCACCCATCTCCATCCCAGTACTACAAAATGGAACACTGGTTCCCAGTTTGGGAGGGCTACCTTCATAAGTAATTTCAGCCAGCCTGCCACTGGCCTATGAGCTACATCACACATCCATTCTGGTGCCTTTGATCTTCAGGTGGTTACTTCCAGCTGAGAAGCAAGGTGTAAAGTGTGAGCATTCTATCACTGCATCTAAATCTGTCAGACCTAATCTGTCAGAACCCTGACTTACATTTATAAAATGCTCAGCTCCGGAGTGCCTCCAATATAGGCAGCTTCTTTCCAAAGGACAATGGGAGGACTATTGTAGCAAACAGGAGCAAAATGTATGTTTACTGGACTAGAATTAACTGGTAACAGAACGCAACCAATAAGTGGGAGCCTATTCTCATTTTTTCCCTTAATAAAATTTTCTCCCTACTCTTTCACCACTTGCTGTGTGAACATGGAGCAAATTTCAATTTTTTTATCCGTTGCCTGAGAAGGTTTCAGTACTACAAGACTGTGCATGACAGTGAGGTGAGTGACATGCTGTCACTCAGCATACTGCTTAGGATGTGGCATGTTAAGAAAGGCAGTGACATATCACAAAGCAGATGTGTGACATGGCAGTCACTTAGATGACAGGCATGCAAGTTACTCCAAGACCCTGAAGTCTCTGCTTGTTTGCTCTCAGTTCCTACTCACTTTGAACAAATGCTTTTTCCAAGTACAAAATATTTTAAAAGAAAAACCAGCTTGGAATATATAATTACACAATAACCCTTCAGGATAATTTATCAGGTTTAATTGTTACCACAATTATAAGCACTGTTCAGGCAGAACACCTACAATGATACTGTCAGTATGCACACCACTGACAGAGTGCTCACTTTTGCACAGCTCATCCTGCCAGAATAAATGCAGGAGAAAGCAGGAATTCACAGTCTCCCTTACCTTCTTGACAGGATGTAACATGTGGAGTAAAATTTAGAAAAAAAGAGCATAGACTGGTAATTTCTCACCAATGTGAGTAGTCATAGAAAATGCACATTACCCAGGTCCCCATGTCTTGTCTCCAGGGCCTTTCTCCCTCAGCATAGGAAAGGTGTTGCAGGGAAGTGGGCATGAAAAGTGGCCTTTGGTTGGAGAAGACTAGAAAAATGAAGGACAAATACCTGCTCAAATCTGGGAGTTTAATCACAATATCAACAGGGAGAAACAGCACTGATGTCAAATCCCAGCATATGTTTAGGGGAGCCAAGATGCCTGTAGCAAACAAACAAAAGCTCAGAATTATTTCTTCATGTCTAATTCAAAGACCCAGAGGCAACAAGGGGAGTACCTTCCACAGCTCACTGGTTGCAGATTTTTCAAATCAATTTTCCAAGAAAGATTATGACATAGTTGTTGCATTAAAAAAGAATAAAATGTGGAATAATGTTGTTAAAGCACACAACAGATAGAGATTAGTAATTAAACAGCAAACACAACCATTTGCACCTCCCATAAACTGATGCCTCATTTTATGTTGACAAAATATAAAAAGAGAAAAATAATCTCATTTCAATAAATTTGGACAGTGAAAACTAAATAAACAGTGCAAATAATGACAAATATAAAAGATTAAAATTTTTTTTATCTCTAAATCCCATAAGATGTTATTAAAAACAAAAGTGAAACAATGAAGCCTGAAATAAATGCAGCTTGGTCTTCTGTGGATTTGTATCTCATGATTTAAGCTCTAATTTGAGCTTTTCTTCTGGTATGGGAATTTATAACCTCTCACAAAATATGAGCTTTCACTGCTGTCTTTCTTTCAGTCAAAATGCATATAGGTTCTATTTTTCCAAAGCTACTGAGAACTCAATTGTCCTTGAGACTACTTCCCCTCTTTCAAATTTGGTTGATGTTGGTCAGTGGGTTTGAAAGTTATTAGACAAGACATATGGACAGTCATACACAAACAAACACAAAAATATCATTGCTATAAAAACAGGCTGAAAGTATTTTCCAAGAAACTATTTTATCTTTTTACGTTCAGTTTGAAGCACAGGGAAATATATGACAGCTGGATCCTTATAATAAGGAAATCCTAAGAAACAAGTTGGGTTTCTGTTTAAGACTCAAGAGTCTCAGAGGAAAGAATAACACACGATTTCCTAGTAGCTGAAAGTGTTTTGGCTAGCAATGACCCTTGCAAATCTTCACAAAATAACACCAAATGCTACTCATGCTAACGAAAATCAACATCTCACTAAAATAAATGGAAAGTGAAGGTAGCAAGCAGAGCTCACAAGATCAGATAAGGACTACAGGGCTCAGCCCAGCAGTATCTAAACTGATCTCCACTTTCAAGACGCTGGTAATCTGTTCAACTCACTAACTTATTGTTTCCACCTATTTGGGTCAGATAAAATAACATGCAATTTTGGATTAAACGTAAAAGTGCAGATAAGCTGCCCTATTTCTATTTATCCCTTTACTTTTTACATCTATACAACCTTGCAGTACCCAGAGTTTACATTTTCCTAAATAAAATGCTTGAAATTAGGGGATTGATAATGAACGACACTGTTTTTAATGCATAAATTAACCTCTTATTTGAAAAATAGACCACCAGAATATTTAAAGACATAAAAATTACTTTTGTAACACAGGTAATGTCTTTCCATGTATCCTTTTATGGGAAAATAACCACAAATGAAAAGATTAACCTGAACACTGAGGACACATTTAACATAAGCCTTCCCCAGGCTCATCATTACCTGTATGGCACTGCTGACCTTGAAGAGCTTTCATGTTAACCAAAAAAGGATGTAGAGACCTAGGACAGAGAACTCAAAAAAAAAAAAAAAAATACGCATTGCCATGCAGGCTGTGCTCATCACTTTGGGATTATCACCTACTCACTTTGTGATTTATCACATATTTCTACCTTAAAATGACATTTTTATTTTTGCTCTCAATAATGAATTTATTCAGTAGCCTTAATCAGAACAAATAAACAGAGCATTTATATGAATACAAGGAGTATTTCTATGACAAGAGCAGCTGGGATAAAAATATTCAGCACTTGACCTCTTCTGACAAGAGAAAGTCACAGACCAAAAGGCATGTTCCATCCCCCCTTTCTGAAGAGAAGTGACTCCAGCAGGAGCAGCATGCTGAAGGAGGCCCAGTGGAAGGTCAGGAAGAGACAGGCTGGGTCTCCTGTGGCGAGCAGGAGGAGCCTCGTTCAGCACAGGGCACCTGAGACGCTGCGGTGCCACCTCTGCAGGAACACGAGCTGGTCATGGCACAAATCCTCTGTGAGAGGGAGGCAGCCCTGGCAGTAGAGTTTCCGTGCTCTGAGCACTCCTACAAACTTCTGCCTACAGGACAAGGACTTACTTTTCATCAAGATGCATAAGTAAGCACTAAGAGCATTTTTAGAAGAACAAACATATTTTATGACCCTCAATCTAATATCACAGAGACAGAAACTCAATGCCTTTGATTATTTGCAGGCTAACAGTGGTTTCAGAAATGTGACAGTGGATACCATTAAAATCTACCTAAAAATTCTCACATCTGTAAAACTTTGTGTACTCAACTCAGGATTAGGCTTCACTTGTACTGAATTAGCAGAGTACACGAGGTCTCAGTGGCTTGCACCTCTGGAAGCCAACCTTTTAGAGAACAAAACCATTAGCAAGACAAATAGGAAGTGCAAAATAAAATAAACATAGATTGCATGGAATGGCATAATTTTAATCAGATGAATAAGCAAACTCAGCAAACCCAGACATAACTTATTGGTAGCTAACATTTCTCTTTGATCTTCGTGGTTAATTTTTCTTGTACAACAACAATCATAAGACATCTCATTTTTTTATTTAAAGGTCATTTTTCCTGGGCCACCTTCTATAATATGATGCTTTAATTTCATTCACTCTGGTTAAAATGAAAGAGTATGCTTTCAAAACCCAGCCAGATTTGCATTGTCTTCTAAAATCTACATTTAGCTGTATCAAACACTTTGGGCTGGCTGAGACCAGAACGTGCATTCTACAATTCAAATGGTCAAAAGCAGAAATATTTGATAATTTTATCTCCAGCTTCACTGTGACAAGACAACCAAACCATATTCTCCCTGGATGAGGGGGAGGGAAAAATGATCACATTACAGATTTTTTTTCTATTAGTCTTGAAGCTGTGAAATACACAACAAAAAAAGTTAGAGCACTAAATGACAGAAAAGGCAAAAATGGCAGCACATGTAGCCCTCTCCCAGGAGCTGCCTGCACCAGGTTCTCCTCAGCAGTCGGCAGTTACCCTCAGTTCATGCTGGTCAGGTCTTTTACTGAAAGAGAGTTTTTCTTTCAGTATTTATGTAGTGTAGCAGGCAACTGTTTACCTCAGAGGCATAAAAGTAAATCCAGATGTGTTTGATCCATAGTGCCGCAGCAGCTCTGTTGCCTGTGGAAACAAAGGCTCCTTTCAGGGAATTCACACAACAGGCCCTGTGACACAAGGGACCCATCAATTTCAGCCATGCATTATTTGTAGGTATTTTGCTAAGATATATATACAGATAGATATATGTATATATCCAGTAAATAGCATACAAAATACTATCTCTGTAATACCTCAACATGCTCAAATGGGACAGTTCCTCAGTCTCATATTAATTTTATGTTATTTTAATTAAACAACATAATCCCCTTTTAAACAAATTGATAGTTGAAATGTAGTAAGTGTTCAAGCTATAAGCATCTGGTTTTTTTCCTCCACTTTTCACCATGCAGGTTGTTGAGTACTTTGTGGACAGCAGCTTGACAAATCTGTTTCATGCTTACTCACAAATTCAGCTTTTGAAGATGACCCTGAGCATGGAGTTTAAGGATGCTGCAGAGAATGGATAACATCCAAGAAGCACCTTGTTAAAGGTTTCCTTTGAAAAAAAGCACTTATTTGTGAATATGTTATAACTTCCTACGTGCCATTCCTGTGCAGAGACCTCTGCACATTTTACAGAAAACTGATCAAGTATGACACATTTCAACAGGTCCCAGTGCAATGTTTGTTACAGCCCTTTCCCAGGGAGAACCTGAGGTGATAAAAAAGGAGCATGGTCAGACCCAGGACCTGAATGCAAAGTCCATGACATTTTTCTCCATATTTAATGCAATAATTGGGTGAATCTTCAACTGTAGACATTGACAGCATGAGTGTTAAGAATATAGCTCAACACCTCTTTCCTCTTAACTGACATCATTAAAGAATATATTCACAAAATTCATACCTAACATGACTTTCCCTAAAGACATCCTGCATGAATCTTCAGATTTCAATTCAAAAATGCAATTAGCAGCTAAGATCACCTTATTAAATCTGCTTTTAATTATAATTCACCAGTTTATAGCTCACTTATAATTTTTGCATATGATTACATTATTAGGGATCAAAATGAGTGAAGGAAGCAGTAGTTTATGTGCAGTGATAATGTTTCATAGAAAATTAAAAGAAAACAATTTAAACTCATTTAAATGGGAATATTATTCTCCATTAGGAATCTAGGGCCAAAAATGCCTTGAAAATGTCATCTGTATAAATATTAATGTACCTGTGAACAGATAACTTCAGAAGCAGATTTGACAGAAACAAAGAATAGCGTCTTCATGTTGCAGTAGATGACTAAGATCATTTGAATGATTTATTGATAAGCCAATGTACAAAATAAATACAAAGAGAATGGGCTGGACTTGTTACCAAAAAAAATCATTACAAGACTGCCTAGCATGTGAATTCATAAATATAAGAGTAGTGTGGGTAGGCTTGCATTACAAAAAAGCCAAACACAATAAGAGAAAGACATCAATAATCTGCAATTCCCATTACTTTTCTACTTTTTTGAAGGGGGGATTTTTATTTGCTTGGGGTTTTGGTTTGGTTTAGGCTTTTTTATAACTGGAAGTTGTGGGCAAACCCAAGCCAAAAAGCACTTATGTCATAACCAGGTGGTGGGCAATTCAGATGTTGATTCTGCCACTCTCCCTGTGTGCAGTGGCACTCACATGAGTAACACCACTGAAATCAGGAGGATGACTTGTGCACTCAGTGCTGTTTAATGGAAGGGTAGTAGGCTGGAGGCAGAAGAAGCAAACCTTATTAGCTGATAAACTCATTGTTTCCTGGGGGAGGGCAAGGGGAACTTCTGCACAGCATCTAACCTCAATTCGCAGAGGTACCAACACCCTCCTACTGCAAAAACTCCAGAAGTTATTCAGTCAAAAGCCTCATAGGATCCTCAGCAGCTGCTCAAGTTGCCGTAGGATCACCTTTAAGAAATACATGCCAAACCTTATTTTGCAGATCTCCAAGCTGAGGCATTTTGAGGCCTTTTTCTTTCAGGGCCATGCCTGTAGCCATGCCAGCCTGGGGCTGCCCTGGAGCAGGGGTGCAGAGGAGTGTGCAACCCACAGACACACAGAAACATAGAGGGGTGCATTCAGGAGAGACACACTTTTCCTTAAACCCCGCACACAAGGCAAATTACTTTTCCTAGCTTAGTGTAATTTGCAATGTCCTTCCTGCTCTGTGACCCAGCAAGACAGGGTTCAGCACTAAAATCTTACTATCTACAAAGTCAGACGCATGTGACAAAAATGCTCCCTTAATCCTCTTCCATCCTGAACAGACAATAAACCAAAACACAATGTGGCCACCAAGTATTCACAACAATTAACAGCTGGCAATTTTAATGCTTCCAATAGATATACCTAGCAAAGCAAGGAAAAATTCTGGAGTGAGCTCTGGCCTAGTTTTCTCTAAAAATATTATTCTTATATTGTTAGTCTACTTAAACTCATGGGAATTTTCTTAAGTAAGTAGATAACAGAAAAGACAAAATGTTGCTTTCCAACCTATGCAAAGCATCCTGTACTTTTTTGCAACAGCCAAGACCATCCTTAATGTTATGATGAAAATTATGTTCAGAACAGCTGACATGACACTAATCATGGAATTAATGCATCATCCTATCAACCTAAAAGATAGGAGACAGAAGCCTTAAATAAAGGATGAACATCAGGTGAGCACTTTCAAATAGATGGGAGCACTGAACTTCAGGACAGTAAACTTAAAAAAATTAGAACAGGGAAGACTCTTGAAAACAAGTCCAGCATTAGCTTCAAAGCTCAATATTATTCTATGTTGTGTGTGCTTTTTTAACTTCAGCCTTTGATAAGAGGGGGTTGAATGAGTGCAAAAATTTAGCTGCAAAAGCAGGCACATTTGACAAGTCTGGCCGCACATGAATAGAACTTAGAGTATTATAAGCAGCTAAAAAGATTAAAAAATAACAGCCTTCCTCTTAATTAGAGAAGCCATATGCTCTATGAAATAAATCCTGGAAGCTTGTAATTACAACCTTATTTTTAAACAGATTCTTCTAATTCTATTATATTCTGTATTTCTGATTTATTTACTAAAATATTCAAATCACAGTGTTGTTATGAAAAAGTTCACTTCACAGTTGAAAGAATAGCATGGCAATAGTATTGCTACATCTCTTCCTACAAACAGGGGATGATAAACAGCAATCTACATGTTAAAAGATTACTTTCTTCTCTAAAGGAAAAGTAAGAAAATAAAGAAGAAAAAAACAACATCTGCTATAGTTTGTCTTGGTCAGTATTCTGTCTGTATGGATATGATATTGAACAGTGTTCAAGTTAAAATAGGCCTACACATTTTAAAAACAGTGGGTCACACGGGGCATCTAATCCAAGCACCTATTGCACCTTAATTTTAGGATTACTCTTAATTTTTCTTTTGAAGTGGAGAATGGACATTACTTTTTTTTCATAACTGTGTTTTCCTGAACAGTATAAAGTTGACTCCTGCTTTTTAGAATTAATTTCACACAGAAAATTTTAACTGCACTGTAGGACGACAAATTATAAGAGAATGGAGATAGCGTTGAAGGCAATCTTGCCCCTGATAAATTGCAACTTTACTAATTACCGAAGAGTGGGAGCAGCCTTGCCCCTTAAGAGGTCACAGCAACGTCCAGTGAAGATGGGTGTTACAAAAGAGTGGTTTGGCTGGTCCAGAGGCAGTTGGAGGCTGCTGGCTGTGCTGTGAGGAGGAAGGGTTTAGTCACAGTGCAAGGGACAAGAAGAGTGAGATGTTGTGTGGGGGACAGACAGGGTCAGGCAGTTGTGCTAGGGACAGGAGCGAGTTAGCAGTCCTGCAGAAGGAGCTGTCCATGGGAAGTTTACAGAGACTAAAGTATGAAAGCTTTTAAGATAACAAGGGACTGACACTCATGTCAGTCACAAGTCCACCATTGATCGGTGCCCCATGTGAGGACTAAAGCAGCTTCCCATACTGTACTCCTTCTCCCTGTTAAAGGAAAATATCTTTTAAACAACATTCATTCAGAGAATCTATAAAAGATCACTGCCATCCTCAGCACTTGTAGTCACTCGTAATAAGATGGTTTCATATAAGGAGCTATCAATCAGCTTAACAGATGCAGGTGTGTTTCTATAACTATATAATAGGTATCATTCACAAGCATAAATCACACATTTTCTAGGTGCCAGACTTCCAAGACAAAGAAGATCAGCCTATAAAAATATGAATCAGCCCATACACATCAGAAACACAATTCCTCTGGAGAACAAAAGTTCTTGCTAAGAAATTTGAGGCAAAATAATTAAATCCAGGGTAGCAATTTGACTGTGGTGTGAGGCCTACCTCTGGTTCATTACTAACCTCCCAAGCTGGGATTTTACATTTTCATTGCTAGTTGGTGCTGACCCCCACCTGTAGCCACTGCCCATCCTTCAGGCAGGCATTCAATGCAGACTGCTTCCCTTCAAGCATTAACAGTAGGCAGCTGAAACAGGCTGATGCCAGTTCTGCTCTTCTGATTGCTGAGCAAAAAGGACAGGAAATCATTATAGTCAAAACATTTCTAACAAAGGTCACTTTAATATGAAATTACATCAATCACCTTGGAAAAAAAAGTACATTTCAACTGATGTCATTCATTCATGGGGTTAATATCAGATTTCATTTTAAAAATTTGGTTGGTTCTGGAGAAAAATAATTAAAAATTAACTGTCTTCCAAGAGAGATTTAAATCTTGTGTGAGAGGATAAAATTCTATGAGTTGTTTCATATGATAAGCTGAATGGATGTTTCAAAGCATTTTTCTGAAGACATCACTGTGAAAGTAGCTTTAATGCAAAAGAATCATCTAGAGAAGATGATTCCAGATAAAGCATTTCTCAGGATTTACCCTGGTCTCGTTACATGCACCACAGAATCCAGGCCTTCAGCTCACAAACGAAGCATTATACAAGTAAAATAAGCCAGAATTATCGTACCCATAACTCACAACACATGCACACATTCAGAGCTATTAGACACACTAGATGAGGTATGTGACTTTGTATAAAACTTTGGCAGTCAGTTTTGACATGGGCACATTATAAGACTATCTTTTAGCACTGTAGATGAAGCTTTATACACCTAAAACTTTTGACTAGGCAATGCAAAATGAATTTGCAAGTGTAAATGAAGTCCAGACTTTCGGACATTAACACTCGCATGATGCTAAACTCAACAATTAAATTTTCAGTGGTTTATGCCCATACAACTTAATTCAGACCATAAACGACCTTTATCTATATCAGCATGTGCTTAGAAGCCTGCTTTTCAAAGGAACTGAAGGATTTAATCACATGTCAATTTATTTGCTGAAGAAGAATGTGTGGTACTGTGGAATTCAATTCTACATGCACACAAAATCCTATCCAATGTTATATGTTCCATCTTCACAATTATATACAATTAACAGACATAGGAAAACATGCACAAACAATATAACGATATACAATTTTACAACTCAGAGTAAACATGCAATCTCTGCCATTTTATCCTACATTAAAAATTACCTAGTGTCTGCATCATGTCTTCTAGTGGGATTAGCCCATTGTACAATTTTAATTCTAGTGAAGGTTTTTTCAAGGCTAAGGACTATCCTTGTAAATTCATATGTAAGCTGCAATTTTAAAAACAATTCCCTAAATATTTTAATTTTGATTTATCTACAATGCATAAATCTGCATACAGATTTTTAGATGGTATATTCAAGCTCTTTAATTTCAAATCACAATTTTTTTAAAAGGCTGGTACAAAATTGAATGTCACTTGATTGTTATTCTGCTTAGGAGAGACTACAAATGAAGGATCAGTGAGCGAGCAGAGAAAACCTCCAGTGAGAAATAGGCTGAAAACAAAGTTGAGAATGTGAAGAATGAACAACTGAGTGTGAAAAAGAGACACATGGAGGGAGAATATAAAATTCTCATACACTGGCATTTAAGGGACAAGAAGCTTACACAGGCCACTGAGCTGTGCCATTCTCACTTTTCAAGAGTTAGTAAATCACTCAGTGGTAACCTACCACAGAGCTTGCTTCAGCACAATGTTTACTGAAGAAAAGTTTGCTACATCAAAAGAATGGTTCCCAAACTGCAATATCTAAAATACAACTCTGCAGGCCCTTCAAACCCCCCATCCCATCCTTGTGTATCCTCCTGTCAGTGTACCCAATTTATTATGCCCAAAATCACCAGAAATGTCAGCCCCTTTTAAAAGCAGAGTCCTTTCTGCGCTGCATCCCTGCCCAGAAGAGGCACCTGAGAGGCTGAGCTTGCTGCTGGAGAGGCCCTGAGCTGCCAGGGAGGTTTCTGCCTGCTGTGCCAGAGCCACAGTCCTGCCAGTCATGGGGCCATCCTAAAGAGACACAGACTCTGCTGCTCCCTACTTGGAGATGTCATGGCTCAGACCTGCAATGGTGGGGTCTGAATTCTTCTCTTTCCAATTTTTCAAGTCAGGCTTTCTAAAGGTGGCAGTGGTAATTAGTCCTAAATGCTTTATGTGCCACAGAGAAATGCAGGAGAATATGTCCAGCAGGCAACGTTTTTTTAAATCTCTGCCAACACTTTGATCACAGAATGAATTGTCTGGAATACTATGAACTCTTTACTTATTAAAATGAAACTGGGGTGTTGTATCAATGAAATATATTTTATTGTGTTCTGTCAATGAGACATATGCTATTATATTATCAAGGTACCAATTCAGACTATAAAATCAGCTTTCCATTTCTCTTAATGAGACACTGTACCAAAAGTAAATTACATGAGTTTTCATCACTGTACTCTTAATAAAAATAGGACATTTCACCTCTTTTTGTTAAAGAGAAAGCTAATATAGTATTTATAAAGTCTGTGCAGTGAGCAGTTAAGGACTAATACTGAATATCCAAAATGCTTGAGGATCTTTAGTCAAAACGGAGCATGACAATATGAAACACAAAGCATTTTGTCAAGAAAAAGAAAAAAGTAATAGGAAAAAGAGGAGTGGTTATTATAGGAAGAATGAAAGGATATAGATGGTGAAAGACAACCAGCATTTCCAGAAATGAAAATGGGGTGATTTTTTTAAAAAAGAAGGTGCCTTCTAGATTTTAGTTGCATTTTCAAGAGATGAAAGAAACAAACTTGTAAACGTCTCCAAAGAGACAGTAAATGTAGACACTGAAAAATCACCACATCATTTGAAAAGAAATGGGATCTTATTTTATAACCATAAAAGTATGAACTGCCTCTTTTATTATTTAAGGGGTCTTGCTATTCTGTTCTATTGAGAAGACTTCAAGGTCAAAATGTCTGTATACTTAATGCCACTTTAGATGCCAATGAAAGGAGATTACAAGAAAAATGAGAACCCTGGGGCTTGCCAGGCCTTTCTGGGATAAATGCACCTGGTAAAGTCAAGGTTATATAAATGAAGAGAATCCATCATCTGATGTTGTTTTTTGGAGGGGGTTATTTACATTTAAAGAAAAACTAAATTAATAATATAAAATAGTGAAATGTTCAAAGATTGCATGAAAAAGACAATTTTACATAGTAATATATGCACTAGTAAGTTGCAAAGTCTTCTTTTAAGTGAGGACTGAAGCAATTGTTAGGAGAACAGAGTCAGTCACAGTATGGTAGATAACAACAAATGAGGCTAAACCCTCTTCAAATTGTCATAGTCTGTCCCCTGGGAACTAAAGGAAGGTAAACCAAAATTGCAAGGAACTTGGTTAGAATCCAAGAATATAGGAGAAACTTGCCCACATCATAAAACCACAAATTTTAACTCTAGTAAGGTCAGAAAAATGTACTGAAGTGTACAACCCAAGGAAGTGTTCTAAGGGCAATATTTCAAATGTTTACCATCAAGAGAGACATAGAGAGAAGTTTCCGTGCCACGCAGTTTCAGCATTCTGTAGTTGTTGTGATCAGAAATGTTGCCCAGAAAGAGTCAGTAAGGGTTGTTCTCTTGCTTTACTGCAGAATAGCCAAATAGATTTCCAAGGTCTTCACAAGATTCATTTTCCTCAAGGACAGAGGGATTAAAGTTTTTTTTTTTCCTTTTTCTCTGTCTCAGTCTTATCACATTGTTGGAGATGTGGCTTCATGTCTTACAGGTAGGCCATTGTCTTATTATAAACAGAAGCTCAACCTGCTGCACAGCTGATTTACTCTGCTAGGGGCAAATGCTGCATTAAACTCACCAATTGCGGTTCAGTAGGCAGTGCAGATGTTGAGCCATTATCTTGCCTTTTCCCTGTACCTTGGTTGAAGTAAATTAAGGTTTCCTGGGAAGTTCAAGGTCTAGAGGACATTTTTTTTCCATGCATTGACTATCCTTAGCGTTCAAATTTGGAGCAACATCCCTCTGTGTTACAGAGATCTAGATGATGCAGACAACAAGTCCCTCAGAGGGGGAATTACTGCTCTAGAATTTACATCAAATTTCACTGTTAATTGAAAAAGATCATACGTTTGCTTAGAAATACATACTGCTTTAATGGAGGCTGTACCTTTAGCCAGGCAAAGAAGGGACTGAGGCAGCTGTCAGGAAGCAGTTTGTACACAGATTCCAGGAGTAAAAACTGTCAGGAATGGTGGAAAAACAAGGAAGAGTTTTCTCTCCATTTGCAGGGGAGCTTAAGTGAGAAAAGATTCTGAGACCAGTCAGAAAGAGAAAGAGTGGAGAGAGAGAAGCTGGGCAGGAGGTTAAGTGAGCAGAGCTTGACTACTGTCCAAACAGACAAATGGCTTTAGAGTAGAAAAGTTTTCTCTGTCAGTAGAGAGCTCCACACTCTAGTGGAAGACAAGGGCTTTGCAATAACATCCACAAAAAAAATGAAACAGTGCCAATTTCTTATAATGCTACTGTGGCATCCACCTTCCACTATGGAACATGCAGCTCTCTTGTCCACAAAACCTCCCTTGAAATCTTTTGACCTTCGTGCATCTTCCGTGGAAGAAAAAGTGCAGACAGAGTAGTTCCTGCCAAAATATTATCCTCTGGTGTTTGCTGTCTTAACCATACAGCATCAGAAAAGCAAAATCAGCAGCTGCAGGTGTTAAAAGACATATTTTAGGAACAGAATTCTACATTCAGGAGCAGTAATGTCCTTCACTTCCAAAAGGCACCTCATTATTCGGCAGGGACTCTAACACAGTACTGCAAACACTTACCTTGGCTCCAGTCTCATTCCTCGCCTGTGTACTTTGCAGATTGCCCTGTTCTTCACTAATCTCAGACTGAGCACTTCACCACCAACAAAAGCTAGAGAGGGACTCTGCAGCACCAAGAGGAGCTAATATTTGTCCTTATTTCCAGAAGCAGCATAAGGCCTATTACCAACTTATTTTGCACATAAACTCTGCAAGATTGCCAGTTACATTCTTTTTTCTGTAAATTTAAGATGTGCCTTCCAACATAAGGACTGGTGTACCAGGCTGGTATTTTGATACCAAGGTGCTCTAGAAATGTGGGACTCCAAACTTGTAGAAGTAGCCAGAGAATTAGATTTCAGGGACATGCTGAGATTGATTGAGCCCACCAAAGTCCATGAAAAGACAATTTTTTTTTTTAACCACTGTATTTTGGATCAAATCCTCAATCAAGTTTGCTGATTTGACCCTGGGGATGCCTGATGTGATTCATATTTACAGGCAAATGTAGAACCTATGCTGTTGTACAAGTTTCTGGGATAAGGAGGAAGTTATTCACAGTTGAAAGCTGCAGACTTACTATCAGCTCTGGGGATGCTAAAACTGCAGAGCCAAGGCTCCCCATCCTGCCTATGGTTTGCTTCTGGCTTTATCTTGATTTATACCAACATTTGTGAAGCGTTATTAATGTCACAAGAGGCAGACCTGTCAACTAGAATAACACTCCTGGAAAACTTGCTCCCACCTACTTTCCCTTTCAGGTTCATCAGATCTGGCATTTGTGTCTGGAGTTACCCAGCCATAGATAAGAAACACGAGAAAAACACATTGTCATTAATTACAGAGGCAAACAAGAACAGCTAAGCACAAGGAGCTTGGGAAAAACCAACAGCCCTTTACAGAAGCCCACTGTATTCATCTGCTAACTCCAACCACAGCTGAAAGCAGATTGCAGTGCTTTTGTATTGCATTGGAAAGGCAAGATAAGTAGCAGAGTATGGTTTGTACCCTAACATTATTGCCCCTGCAAAATCAATACTCCCATATATGGTTTTGGGCATTTTCCAGGGGAGATGCAGGGAGTCCCGCAGGGGAAGCTTGGCACATGCAGTAACATTTGCAAGGTCAAGACCCTGTTCTTTTAACATATTCCACCAAGGTTAATGTGCTATTGTACAAAATCCAGGACAAGGCCTATGAATCACTGGAATCCTTCTCAAACCCCAGCTGCACAGAAAAGCACATTTAAGGCACAAACTGGTTTTGGTGATATATACCTTCTAGAATAAAAAATACAAAGATTATTTTTCGTGAGGAGGTATTGTGAAAGGCTGAAACCCATACACATTGCTCCAAGTAACCCATAAATACTACATTTACAAAGAAAAAACAAACAAACTTGGAAGATCTGAATTTACATGAATAATTAGTGATAAAATATCTGGGATATTTTTAGAGACAAAGCTAATGCTGCAATGTTGATTTCATGGCCACCTTGAGCTGGGATAAGCCTGTTTACCCGGGGGTGAGTTATTATGAAAGAGATGGTACTTTCTATTCTTAGTAGTTTCCTCCCTATAAGAACCATAAAAACAAATTTATCAATTTATTTTAACCATACTGCAATTAGATATTGATTTATTTGCACTCAGGGTAGTTATACACCCGATATTAAGAAAATGTCCTTTCATGCAACTAAATTGATGCAGGAAAACTGTGATCTAGAAGTAATCCAGATTCCACAATACCAAAATCTATGCTCTACTGTTCATGTTTATATCTATAGCAACAAGATAGAGGTTCTAGATTATTTTTTAAATTATTATTATTTTGATAGAGAGAGTCCTTGGATACAGGTTTCTCAAAGAGAAAAAAAAAATTAGACAGGGAAAGCAAATGAGTCATAAGGGCATGATTTCATTTGGAACAGGTCATGCAAGATTAGTACCCTGGGCTGCCCAAAGCTAAAATTTAACTATCATAACTGTGAGCATCAGGTTTGAAAAGGATGAATGTGTGAGAAAGCGCAGGAGGGGGTTTCTTTCATTTTCTCTGCTTTTGGGAAGAGGGACATGTGAGAAGAATACAAATCCACTGATTCATACCTATCTATTAGTCATACCTCTGTTGTGCTGGTTGCTTATTCTGTAGACATTCTCTGTTGTATAAATAAGGTGCACTGCCGCAGGGCTTAATATAGTATGTCTTTATACCTTTGTTTTTCTAGTTTTGTTTCTAACCCCTGATCATTCCGCACTTTCTTTCACATACTTTGTAATTCAGCTAAAGAATTTTGTAACACAAAAAGTTTGTGCCATTTAGTAGTACTTTCCAACTAAGAATTATTGGATTTTTGAGAAGGGGAGAGGGAGAGGATTGCACGTTGACTAACATGCAGAATGTTTTTAAACAACAAATTTTAAGTTTTTTTCCCCTTTGAACAACCAGTTTAAGGAAAAGCATTGGCTTGGCTGCAGTTTTTGATGTAAAAACACCGTTTTGAATTAGGCTAAAAGATATGCCATGGGAGCTTCAAAGAAAATATTGGAGAGAAGCATACAGGAAAAATTAAAAACTTCCTTGCAGGGATTTCTAATCTCTGTACATATATTATTTAAAGCTTTGCAAAAGACTAGTCTGCAGTGCTGAATAATTATTTTGCATGTACTAGTTCAAATATTTCCTCTTCTGTTTCTTGTGTTTTCTATTTTGATTTGCTAGCAATTCTTTTTGAGTAAAAAGGAAAATTATATGAGCTGCTTTAACCTAAAATGCAGAAGTTACCATAACATTGGCATTTTTACCTATCTATTCATACTGCATGAATGCAGAAGAAATCTGACAATTTATATAGCCAAACTCACAGTTAAAAACTCATTAGTGATATGTGATTTGACAAGGAAGAGGTCTAACAGTGACATGTGATTGCACATGCATTGACTTTCACATTTCAAGTCAAGGGTACAATAAACTCACCTGATGTGGTTTTGAACTTATCAGTTGTGACTGGTGCAGAAATGCAATGCTGGTGACTTCACCTCCAACCAACACTGAGTTTTCCCAACTCCAGCACACTCCATTCTTTTAACCTTGACAAGAAAATAGGGAAACAAAAGTTAAAATGATAATTTGCTTATGGAAATTATGGACCTTTTTTTCCTAGTAAAAACATGGTGTTTTGGAATTGCTGGCATTTATTTTTTTTTCCAAATTCTAATGAAACTTCAAAATAACTATTGCATAAATATTGCCAACCAATATTTCTCCAAAGCAAAACACATAAAATTCAGAAGCTGTTATTTGAGGGAAATTTTCCCTAGCTTCACCTGGATATTTTTCCCAATACAAGTCATCAGTCATTATTTAGGGTTTAGCTCAGTAAACATTCATCTGATGACCAGGCAGGCCAGTTTCCTGTGTCAGGTTTGTGGAGCACAACAATAACATGCTGATAAACAATACCATCATGTTCTTGGTTCTACCTAGTTTAAAGGAAAAATTAATATGGTTCTCATCTGAAAGCGAGTTCTGTGGCTGGGAGACACATGCAAATCCTCCTCTCTCCTATGAGTACTGCCCAGTTACAGCCTGCTAGATTTGGAAGAGTAACCATCTGACCATGTGTGGTATCAACACAGACCCTAGATGGAGACATCACAGATTTGGCCAGACCATGACAGTACCAGGAGCATGCATCTCACTGGGTGCTTCAGCAGAGTGGAAGCCAAAATCTTGCATTTAAAGAAAGCATCTTTCCTCTTCACCGGGTCACTTTTTCATTTGACCCTTTATTAGGCACCAAGCTTCTCTTTATGAAACAAAAGACATCTCCATCATGTTTGTCTGGTTTCTTTGGTGTGTTTAGTGATTGCTGCAGAAATTGTCTATGCATTAATCCATCATGCCTCAGTTTGGTTATGTCCAATGCATTCAGTTCCCATTCTAGAGGGAGGATCATAAATGGCTTTTTTTTTTGCTTTGTTTTTCTGGATTTATTTATATTTTTTTTTCCAAACAAATTCCTCTCCCAAGAGCACCTAATCTTTGGGTTTATCTCAGAACATTCTTTGATATATTGTCTTCGCTAAAGGCATTCAACTCTGTTTTGCATCTCTATCTTAAAAATAAAAGGTTTTCCTATTCTTTTAATTCTCTTAACATTAATTCAAGTCTGTGTCAAACATGAATCATTGACAGATTAAAGTAAATGTGTCACAGTGAGATTACCATGTGCATAAAACGGTGCTCAGCGTGTGCTGCCTCCCTTTGCTGCGGGCTCAGATGAAACTACACGATTACAGAGATAGGCCCAGTTTGATACAAGATACAGAGCACCTTTTATTTATCCAGCACAAGCTAATGGGGAAAAATATGAAGTCACATTTCATGCTTTCTGTGATTCATTTAAATTCCATGTCTTTACTGCAGCTGGAGAAGTCATTTAAGATTGGCAGGTACAGGGTAGAACGGCCAAAGGAAGGTCCCTGTAATATTGAAATGGAACTGAAATACTGCAGGCCACAATGGTTTGATGAATCATCCAGGAAATATTTTAGCCTAATTAAAGTGAATAGTGATATCTGAAATTCACCTGAGAGAATATAAGAATAAAATTATGAGTAGTATTAATTAATATTTTTCCAGTCATTAAATAAGAAAATTTTTTGTCTGAGTCCTTCAGCAGAAAAGGTATTAAAAACTTTTGAACCCCAAGAAAAGAACAATGATGAAATACCCCACTATAATTTTTGTTCAATAAACACCAAAGCTTTCTATTTAATCTGTTTTAAAAATACGCATTCTTGTTTGAGCAGGTTTTGACTGGATTTTTTGTTTTGTTTTGGAGAGGGGTTTTTATTACTTCTAGGTAAGATTATTAAAATCAGCAGAAAATGACCCAACAATAACGAGTTCAGAATTACTTCAACCTGTTGGCATTTCAAATTAATCAAACTAACCAAAACTCTGAAACTGGTACTCTAACAGACCAGAACAGCCTCATCTCCTTCTATGTCCCTTTAAACTTCCGTACTCAGACTGTTTCTTTCTGACAAAATCACCTGCATTCAAAGGAATTATTAATATAGCTAGATTAGGAAACCTTGTAGACCAGCAGTAATCTTCATTATCAGTTGATCTATTTCATGCTTCCAGCAACATGTCAGGTTCTTTTGACACTAACTGTAAACTACTAGTCCAGGGATAATAGCTATTGACACCGAAGCTGTGAGTCAGGATGAAAGGGCTTTTGGTGTCACACATTAGCAGCTGCAATTCACTCTGTGATAGCTTCTCTCCACAGAGAAAATCTTACTGGATGCATTTAACCTTCCCCTATTCCTAATGCAAAGAAAAGAAATCAGAAAAATATTACAATTCAGTTTGGTTCTAATCCACGTACAATGAGGAGGGAAAATCCATTATAATTAAAACCTATGCAAGTTGGTTTTCTTTGCATTGAATTTGCAGAGTATAAAAGATAAAAAACAATTCCTATCATCATCACACCACACTGTGATAAGAAATGTACCGCTTGACAAACACATTAAACCTGGGACTCTGAACTCTGTCATTTCTATCATTAAGTTGCCTGCAGTTTCATATGCTAACAAAACACCTACCTTTGAAAGCAAGCCTAGCAGAACACAAACATACACTAAAACAAGATGAAAGTTTGCATGTGGCAAAGCATTCAATGGAAAGGAGACACTGAGTAACTCCATCCTGTGATTTGGCAGGTTGGTGGGAGGATTTTAAAAATATCCCCAGCCTACCTATAGAAAACAAGAGAAAAGTATGATTTTAAGAATTCATGCAATACCTTCCCATTTTGGATCAAATTCTCCCTCAGTATATTAACTCCTAAGATTTTGTACAGCCTACATTGCCTACCAGACAGGCTTTAGGCAGTTTGTGGCCATTATGAGATGCTGTTCCATATTGCAGAGAAGTAGCTAATGAAAAAAGACCAGTAAATTTCCAATCCTTGTGCTCCTCTTCTGTACTTCAAAGGTTTTCTAAACTGACTCCAGTACATAACAAGATGGTGTTCAGAAGGAATGGCGAAGAAACTGTGACTGCTCATTAACTTCTTAGGTCACTATGGAGGATTTCCCACTCTGCTGAAAGAGAAACCCACACTGACAAATCTGACTTTATCAGCTGACTAAACACCTAATTTTGAAAAATTATTTTCTTTTCAAAAGCTATCTTCCCCTGTTTTATTTGTATTAAGGAATGGAGAAAATTTATTAGAAAACATATGAAGAAGGCAGTTATTTTTTACAGTTTCCTAACGTGTATTGGATGATTGTATATTGTAGTACTGATATCATTTAACACCAAGGGGATTGAAAGAACTACTATGAACATCATAAGACAAAACACAGCCACTGGCTAGAAATAAAGGCCTTTTTCCTCATGCCCTCAGAGACTATTCTGATTTTTTGGGGGGTCAGGGGCTTTATTTCCATTTTCTCACATTTATTATTTCTAACTTCTCTAAATACCTACACATTTTCAAAGGTTTTAAGTCTCAGTATGAGACTTTTCAAAATACAGAGGTTTTGTAGAAAGTATCATGCAGGGAGCAAAGGTCCTATATCTTCTGATCAAACTCGGTGTCAGACCTCTCACTAACTTCACGAATGATCAAGTTCCATTTTCTTACTTGTTTGTTATCTGAGTGGTAGACTGATCTAAGCAACAAAGTTGTTAGCACCATATGGCTCCCTGGATAGTACAGCAAACTCACTTTAAAGTTTGTTTTCTTCACCAATATTTTTTTCATTTATTATTCTACTAGGTTTCTGTAAAGAAACTTTTGGCAAGATTTATTTCTCCAAGAAGTGTGAACCCATTACACCAAAGTCTTTAGGATGTGGGATTTGGAATTTGTGAGAATAGAGTTCTGTTGAAAGAAGAAGGTGGTTTGTTACACTCATAGAAGTGGGGAACAAATACATCAAGTCACACTTATCCAAAATAGATGTATTTTGGTTTCCAAATGCCAAATACTGATAGTATTCACTACTGTATTTATCACCCATTCCAGCCCATATGAGTACAGAATTCAGTATTCCAAGTTATGTAAAATGCAAAGTACATGCAAAGAAAAATGAGAGCATTACCATCTTCAATAGTGTTTCTTCCACAATGTTTGATTAAATACAATTTTCTTTGATAATTTTTTTTTAGTTTACATAATAGACCCTGAACTACTCCCTTGTTCCAACACTGATATATCTAGAAACTTTTAGAGAGTGAAACCAACACACTACATAAATCAACAGACATATTTGCTAACTAGAGATATTTGCTAACTTGATTTGTCTTAGAGCATTTCTCTTCCCTAACTTGGGGAAAAGGCTGGACCTTCATGAGGCAATTACCCTGAGAGAGAACATGCTCCCATAAGGCAGCAAAGAAAGGAAAGATGTCTTTGGATATCATCAGTTGATCAAATCAGTAACATGGTGACCCAGATAGGGCTCCACACAAATGTGTCACCCACATTAAGTCTGTCACCTAGCTGGACAAGGGCTGGATTGCCCATACTCAATACTGCCACAGCCAAAGAAACTCAATAGCGCCAGGAAATTCCATACTAATCTGATCTCATTTTAGACTATTGTGGGAAAGTAATTCACACAAAGCAATATGTTTCTAGCCAAATCACTGCTGTCTGAAAACATGGAAGACACAGAAAGTCAAAGAAAGGTGACAAAATGTGCATATTACACAATTCCCTTCTTGCTTTGTCTTAGATAAGATCAGATATTGAAGACTACTTTTAGACATTAAGTATTGCAGGCAACAAGAAGTAACGAAGCATTATCATATGCTCCAACAATATTTATCATAATTTTTACTATTCAAGTAGTTTATTTAAAGTTCAAATGTGTCCAAACAGAGCCCTCACCTGAGGTGCACAGAGGAGCCCTGGCTCTGTGCTAACTCATCAGCACCAGGCCCTATTCCTGGATGATTCCTTCATCTGCCACAAGAAATTACAGTTGACCTGGGCTTCACTGGGGTTCTGTGGCACAAGTAAGGGACTGCTTAGCAAAGAGTAACCAGATCCTTCTGCTGACAAGAGCACTGCAAGCGTCACTGGCAGAAACCTGACACCAACAAGAGTAATTTCTTTTGCAGTAAGAAGTTTTGAAAGAACGTAGAGGATAACAAATTCATGGGAATTAATAATTTAAAACCTAGGATGCTGTGAATTCTCTTCTTCAGCTGTTGAATGTTATAGCTTTCTGTATACTCAGAGCAATTCTTTTCAAATTCAGATTACATATTTCCACTAGGGTCCAGATTCTGAAGTGCTTATTCAGAAATTGGTTTAGGTAAAAGTCCTACTGAAGCTGCTGGGGATTTGATTTCAATTGAAACTGCATAAATACTGAGTGCAGACTTCTGGATTTCACTCTCTAGAGTAATAGACTGTGTAAACTAGAAAGAATGATTGGAAGGTCTAGTAAGGAACCAGTGGGCTCTTTGAAGTAATTAATATTTTTCTTATGAAAACACTAATCATTTTGATGCCTGTGACAATTACTTTTAGGGAAAATTAAAAGAGAATACCTATTTAATTTCTAAATACTTTGAAATTGAAATCTTAGTTCATAAGACTGTCTTGCTGTTGTACCAATGAGTGCCCATTATACAGTCTTATCCTTTTACTTTTGTGGATAAGCTAATTTAGTATTCCCACACCTCAGTAATTAACATTTAAGCACTGACTGACTATATTACTAAAACTTTCAGCTTCAGTTAAGTATGCAAACAACTTCACTAATGATAAAACAATGCACAAACCCCATTTTGTTTCTCTGAAAAATAATCTAAAAAAAAAAAAAAACCTGCGGCTGAGACAGATTCTGAACCAAAAAATCACTGAACCCACAATAACACACAGAGATCGAAATCAAAATTCCTTAAGTAGCTTACAGACTGACTTATAGTACTAGTAGGCATACATAGATAGTGAGATATGTTAGCTCAACAGAAAAAATCTGCAAGTTTTGACTCTTGAATCCCATTTACCCCTTTGTTGTAAAGCAGAGAAAATAAAAAAGCAGAGGAAATAAAAATTAATTTCCCCTGACTGTGCATTCAGAGAAAGAGGAACCTTCACACATCCACAAACAGCTGAGGACTGGGACATGTTGTCTCAGTCATCCTCTCTCCCCTGGTCACTGGAACAGATTTCCTTTCTCTTCCCAGTTCTGCCAGAGATTCCAGTGACTCTCTGGGCAAATCACATAAGTCTCACTCCTGCCTGCTGGACTTTCCATGTTTCTCCAGATGTTTCCTTATCCATAAAGCACAATAGTACTAGGTATCACAGACCAGGGTCTTGAAGTTTCACCTACTTGATCTTTATAAAATCTCTTCAAGTTTTCATTTATCCCTTCAAGGGGCATTACAGGAATACATATTATGGAGTCACATGTTTGCATGAATTAATATTCCTAATAAGGTCTTTCCAAAAATACTAATATGAGCTCCTGGTGCTCTGGCATATTCCATGATAACTGTACAAGTGTTAGAAAAATGGCCAAATTGCATGGAAGTGATTCACATGGATAGCAGATGCTGTCTTCAGTGCGAGTTATTGATGTGAGCTATTTATCCAGGATATAACATGTCAGTCTGACTCTCTGCATCGGTACACAGTAAGTTACATTATTTACATTAAAACTAAAGTATAATACAAAGCATTATATTTACATAAAGAAGAGCATCTCTGGCAAACTGTTAGGCAGTAGGTGGGAGGATGATCATTCTAGATATATAAAGGGTATGAAACTCAGGGACATATGGTGGTTTCCCCATGATTCAATAATACTCAGCAAAGCCAACATTTTATAGAACAAGACCTTGACTATGAAAAATTCTCCTTAATGATCTAAATTCTCATCAATAAGTTTTTCTCCATTCATTTTTTTTAATAAATTACCATCACGCTTCTCTTTCTAGAAATTTTTAAAGGTGTCTGCTGACAGAGAAAACCAAAGTCAAAAGAGAAGCTTGATTCCATTGATTTCCACAAAAGAATGCTGACATTCTTTCCAAACTAACTTGAATTTAGTATTTGTTGATCAGCTATAGAAATATTGTTGAAATTTATAAATTGTTTATATATCAAACCAGTTCAAAGCTTTAAATTTATTCCTGGAATAATATGCTGTATCTCCATACTAGCTACAAAAAAAAAAAAAAAAATAGAAAAATTCAGATGCTCCTCTGATTACAACTTTAAGATTCCAAAAACTAGGTCTTTCCAACAAGGAATTGTAATTTCAAGTGAAATTATTTGCTGAGAGCCATGTGGTATCAAACAGAATTCCTTTTCTTTGCTTTCCTTCAATCTTCTGAAATTGCTTCTACAGAAAGCTTGTCCCCAGAGCAAGAGAGGGGAACAGCATGACTGAAAAGTTCTGTAGTTTTGCCTGCAACCTCAGTTCACCCATGGTCCATCTGACCACACCCTCTATGGCATTATATGCAATCTCTACCCCTCCACTCTGCTCTGTATCCACCCACCCAACCCACAGCAGAGCAGCAGCATCCAGAGTGCATCTTTCCATCTCAGATTGGATTTTTACCCTCACAGAAATCTGGTGCTGTTCCTTACCTAGACATTTCTGATGGAAGGTGTGTGTGAATTAAACCATCTTGAAATTATCAAAATGTAAAGAAATGTCAGCACAAGGCCAGGGATGGAAATGGTCACAGGGCAGCAGTCACATGTCCTCCCTCAGCAATGGCTCAACTTCTGCAATCACTGCTCAGCCTCAGTGCAGGGTGGGGTCTGAAGAGCTTGGAGTGATCGTGCAGAGTTGTGAAACTTGTCAAACAGCATTGCATCCTCAGAAAAAAATAACTGAGCCACCAGTGTGATCTTACAGGGCAAAAATCATAATTCCAGATCTCAGACTTGAGTGTGGCACTTTTATCCCCAAGATCCAGGAATACAAGACAAGTACAGATTTTGAATGGTATCCCATTACACAGTTAAATCTGGGATCAGACATCAACAAGAGGATAGTTTTATATAAATCTTTGAACTAAATAAGTCTTTTTTCCTCATACTCAAATATTAAAATATTTTCAAATTTTTTTCATTAATATATAGCTAACTAATATAACTTCTTGCTAACATGCTACCACATATCATATTTTAAAGATTGTTACAGGTATAAAAAAAGTAAAAAATATTGCTTGCTTGCTTTGTGGAAACGATGAGCTTGAAGGAACCTCCCTGCTGTAAGTACAATAACTTATCTTTTTCTGTATCTTTCATTGATCTGTGGATATGAGTAAAAGAAAGTTATTTTTAAAGATAATGTGCCCAAATATACGTTTGCTTTTCTCATTTTGTCAATGTCATTTCAAGCATTTCTATTAACAAGAAATGCCTGCTTTCCAGCAGCAACATGGTGTTACAGTTTAGATTGCTCAGCTCTGATATCTACATCCTTCTCAGACCTGTATATTTATTGACAGATATGCTTACCAAAACAATACTGAGCTTACCTGTGTGTGCATATTTGAGACCAATACCACTATAATTAGCTTTTATTTAAGAATACTTTGTTAGGGAACAGAACTACAAACATTTTTTCTCAGGTCTTCAAAAACTATTTATGTGGTAAAACAATAATCAAAATCCTTTCCATCTAACACGACACTTCAAAACTTACTCAAAAATATTATATGCAAATAATTACTTAGTAAAAACTTCTCCCCAGTGTTGAGATCACCTCAGCATAGAGAGCAGAGAACCATCACAAACATTCTCAGAATTGCATCAGCTGTGACCTCATGCTTGCGATCTATGAGGAGCTAGGTAAAGGCTGGAGAGCACCAGAACATTTTCCTGTCCAATCATCCCCTCTCTGCTCCTCCCCAGCCCACTGTGCTCTAGGCTACCACAGAACTTGGTATTATTATTGTGACAGAAGAGAAAAATATATACTGTTAGTAAAATCAATAAACTAAGAAATATTAATAGATTTGATTGTTGAGCTAAGTACTTTGAAGTATTATTATTTTTAAATACAGTAATTTCACGATTATAAGCAGCACCATTTTGACTAAAATTTTGGTCCGAACCCAAAGTGCGGCTTATAATCAGGTGTGGCTTATATATGGACAAAGAACGAAAAGTTGCTGTTTTAGTTTGGAGGACAGGTGTCTGCTGAGAAAGGCAGGAGCTTCTCTTTGAAATGGAGAATGTAAACCCCCTCCCTCCAAATTATTATCATTTGGAAATCAAGGGGCTTTCAGGCAAAAATATGGAAATTAGGAATAACAGTTCTTTTCTAGGGAAATCAAAATAGAAATACAGTACTACAAACAAACTCTAAACCCTGACAAAGTCAGAGTACAACCTGACACCCTGTCAGGCAGGGTGTTGGTAGCAGTCCCATTAAATGGTGGCTGCATCCTCCTGCAGTGACAGATGTGGCTCAGTTGGAGCAGTGCTCCTGTACAAGATGCAGTTTCCCTGTGGAGGTCCAGTGGTGATGAGGAGACATCCGGTTTTCCTCTGGAGTCCAGTGGAGAAAGGGGCTCCCTTAGTGTCCCAAAACCTCTGCTTTTATCTTGGTAAGAAATGTTGGGCTCTTCCCCCTGGCTGGAGCAGTTTCCAATGGGATGCAGTAATTTTATCAGTCACATAGTGGGACTCAATGGCCATTAGCAGACAATGACTCTCTGGAGGAAGGATGGGTTGTGAAAAGATAAAGAACAATGCCCTGCCTGGTTTCAATGGATGGCCCATTAGCAGATTATCTGCCATTGAGATAAGGGTCACTGCCCCCACCCTCAACAGATGGTGATAGAACAGATACCTTTTATCACACTCTGTATTGTAACATGCGGCTTATAATCAGATGCGGCTTATATATGGACAAAAAAACAAAAAGTTGCTGAAACCCAGAAGTGCGGCTTATACTCAGTGCAGCTTATAATCGTGAAATTACTGTATGTCAAAATATTGCTCACATAATGTGGAGCAAAAGCAGCAATCAACCCTAAGAAGCACTTGTTTGGATGTCCTTGTTTCATTTTCAACACTACTCTAGTTCACCTTATCATGAGAGCATTGTAAATAGCATTGTAAATATTTGAAGGAAAGTTGGCATGCAAAAATAAAGCACAAAGATTTCTGATTTTAAAGTAAATGCTAATTCCCTAAAATCATAAAGTATTGAAGTATTGAAGCATTCCAACTCCTTGAAGATATTAAAGTATTTTGATTCAGTTTCACAATAATCCATGAGGCCTTTCTCTTTTCATTCAACAGCAAATGACTGACCACAGGTTGTCTAGATTTGAACTAAAGCTTCCCAAAATATGGATCCTGTCTCAAAACCAGAACAGGAACCCATTTAATAAGAGATGTCTTTCAGGTTACTTAGCACTAGCCTCTCTTTACACATCATTGAATTATTCACATCAGCATCTTTACTCATTTTAACTGCATGAAAACTTAAGGACCTGATAGTGACAGGACCCCAGCTTGGCCTCAGGTTTCAGTTAGAGCTGCCTGGACTTTAACTTTATAGCAGATGATCAAAAGGTTTCCTAACTCAGCATAGTAAGCATATTCCAAACAGCAAGATATTTATACATATATATATATATATGGAGAAAAGCCAAGGAGGTCGGATCAGGCTGAAGAGGGAAAGACAAAGTGACCAGGACCCAGCAGCGCAGCAGCAGAAGGGGTTTGGGTGCTGGAGTTCTGTGTCTCTGGGCCAGTCTCAGGCACTCCCCCTTGCTCCAGCAGACTGCCCAGACCACATGCACACTCTCAGAAGCTGCAGTTCCCAGCTCCTGGCTGACATATCCCTGTGGATAGCTGGGGGTCGAGCACTTCTTTCCAAGGCCATCCCTCAGCCACCCATGTCCCCTGAAACTAAGGCAACAGCCAGGGGGAAAAAAAAAAAAAAAAAAGCAAGGATAACATGATGATGTTCACTTGCCTGTTTTGGCATCCAGAAGGGCAGCAGCAGGTACAAGGACTGCTCCCCTCCCCTTCCAGGTCATACCAAGAGCCCAGGCTTTCTGGTTGCTGGGTTTGGAGTGCTCCAGGCTCAGCGCTGGGTGTCCACCCAAGCCAGAGAGCCCAGTGCCAGCTTCCAGTGATGCCCACCAGGTTGTGTGTCCCACCAGGGCTGGGAGGTGCAGGATGGGTGGGCAGCACGAGCCAGGCACCAGCAGAGGCTATGGCTGCTCCGGAGAGCTGCAGCATCAGCAGAGCTGTGCACAGAGCTCAGCTCCCCCAGGAAGATGCACTCACAGAGAGCTTACAAAAACCACTTTAACACAGCCATGGGCACACCAGGTACTCTCATGGGGAACCTACAAGCCCCTCTCACCGAGTAGCTGCTGCTGCAAACCCAAGGAAGTCCAGGAGGTGAACCAGGGCACTTGAGCTGGAGCCAGGGTGATCCCCAGGGCTCCCCTGGCACCAAGGGAAGCACTCAGCAGCCCTGTCCAAAACTGACCCTCCTGAACTGTGTTAAAAGAGGCAATCACAAAACTTACTGCACAAAGTCATAGTAAAAATCTTTCCCATCTCTCTATCTTTTCCTCTTAATTCAGTTTACCCTGTCTGCATATGCTTTTCAACAGCATAAAAGATAAAAAGAGTAATCTTTTTATCCTTCAAATAAAGCTAGTTCTTGACATTTCATTGCAATAATTAATTTAAAATTACATTTTATATCATGTGTCTATAGTTTAACAATTATAAAGATTTCAGACCAGACCAAAATAGTTGGATGAGGGTTTTCCTGTACTGTATATTTTCAGGCATTAATAATATCATTTGCATGCTAAAGAAATAAAATTTTGATTTTGAAGAGGCCACTAAGGATTAATTTAATGATTTGGACAGGGTTTAGGCTGCTTTGCAGTAGGAATGAAGGTTAAAAGGTACATCTTGATAAATATTTAAAATCTTCAAACTTTTTGGTGTAGAGCCAACTGATTTGAAGTCCACTGCTCTGTTACCTATACGGAAAAATTTTAACTTGCTTAAAATTTATACTTCTGATCTATAAATCCTGAGGCATTGTACATGACTGACTTTTTACATAGTGATTTATAACAACATTTTAAACCTTCACTTGGTGCTTTTTCAACACTGTTATGTAATTCCCCAAGACTTCACATTCCCATGGAGAAGAGACACAAGACTTCTTTTTGCAGTAGGGTCTCTTCCCTTTTAGTTCAAGATACAGCCCCAGCAATAATTAAATGGAGCTGTTGCACAGTTCATTCCAGCAGCTAACAGGAGGAAAAAAAAATAACTTATTGGTAAAGAAACATTTTTGGAGTGCTGTATACATTGATTAGTTGACATCTGGTATTCCCCTCACACACTGTCAAAACACAGAGCCAGTCCATATGCATGAAGGGTTTGGCAGCAAAGCACATTTTGTAGAGCATCAGCTTTCTTTTTCTATCAGATGAATTCTCCTTTCACTATAAATGATACATTACAAGAAATCTGTTCAAAATACAACTAAACTGAGTCATCTTTGTAAATATCTCTGTAGGATATCACTAGTTTATAAGGTGTGTAAAAGTTACACACACAAGCAGTAAGTACAAGCAAAAATATGCAATGATCATGAGATCATTATCAAAAGGCAAGCAAGAATACCTGGTCTTTCAGGACAAATACTGGAAGGACAACAGCCCCCCCCCAAAAAAGCTGCCTCCTACAGCTGATTTGCACCAAAGACAGACATTACCTGGTAGTGCCTGATATTGATGTCATGTACTCCAGGTGCATAGATCTACTGCCTGCTCAATAATTCTTAGCTGTTTCCAGGTGGTTCCCTTCTTGACCCTTAATATCTCAGACACAGTTTTTCAGACTTTGAGACTTTCATGACATTTTATTTAGAGGGTGGATTTTTTCCTAAGCTACGAATTATACAGTTTACTCTTCTATTTTTTAATCTATGTGCAGAAGCTCGAGGTAATTCTCTCTGACAATGTATAGCTCTGCACTCAGGAGTTTCAATGGGTTCAGTTCAGTGGATGAACACTGCAGGGCACCCTGCTGAGTAGGGCACAGATCAGCTATTAGCAGGGGAAATGCCTCTCTCAGCAATAACATCAGAAATACATAAACAGAATCTGTCCCTTAGGAAATACCACCCTATTGTATTTAAAACTTGTGAAGATAGGCCCAACAAGAGACTCAAATCTAGAAAATCTTTCACAGTTCAAAGGTAAGACTTTGCTGTTTTTCAGATGCTTTCCCATCCATCTGGGTGCATACCTACCTCTTCTAAAAGTAGTTCTCTGGTCTTTCCACCCCCAAAGTAGCATAAAAATATACTGTCATATGAAACCAAAGCACGAGTACAGGAGATTGTATATATTATGCTGATGAATATTCTATATTAAGTATTATAAGCTTAATACATAATGCTAACAACATAATTATAGGGTAATCTTAAACATTAATCAATATCAACAGCGCATTTGAAATTTGCTGTTGAATTCTAGGGCACAGTGAGTCCATGTGAATTTCCAAACACTGATTTTCATAAATTTCTGCTCTCAGCAGCAAAGGCAAAGGTGATGGGTCATCCCTCTATGGCTGGAACACACTGGGAGCCATGTCATGTCTTTGGCATATGCATAACTGGAACAATCGTGATGCTTTTGAACCATCTTCAAAATTAAGATCATTGATCATCAATATTTTTATTCTTACTATAACTTCAGTCTTACTTCTGGTAATATATCCTGAGAGGACTTTTACAAAGAACAAGGTTTTGATTATAGAGTTTATCATAGCAAGGAAATTCAGGACATAATTACTGTCATTAATTATCAGTAATTAAATAGCTTCCTGTTCTTTATTAAAGAGGTACTGTTGTTATACTATATATTTCCTTCTTTGAATGCGATTGATTTTGACTGTCTTGTCATTAAAATGTGTATTTCTAGAATTTTTACCCAAAAAGGAAGAGTCTTTCTTTAAAAAGAAAAAATGTAACCAACTATTCTGATTGCCAGAATTTGAATCAGCTACAATATGCTGTATGTTATAACTTGATGAAGTCCATGAGCCAGGAACTGCAACAAATAGAAACACAAGCTGAGTCATGAGAGAAGGCTGAAGTAAGTGGTTTAAGAATCCTTTACTTTAAAAAAAATTCAGCCTACTTCTAATTTCCTGACTAAAGCCATTATAGTTTGTAGATGGATGGCAGAGCTGGCTTGTAAAGCCAGGGTGATTTGTAGATAGATGGCAGATCTGGCTTGATATTAAATACATCAGGGAGGAAATTAGGTTGGAAAAATCAATGGCTGGTTATGAATACTAAAATCAAAATACAACTTTTGGGGAATAGAGACAGGAGGCAAGCTTCCAAAACTGCCCTATTAAGAACTTCTGGACCTAGGCTTGTCTTTATTTAAACAGCCAGAGAAATATGCCTGCTCCTGTCTTTGGCAGAGCCAGCAGCAATGTCCACTGGTTGCTTAAATTAATTCCAAATGTGCAGTTCCTTTAAAATATAAATTCATTTTAAAGAACAAACGGACATACACAAATTAGATCTGACTGTCTTTGTACTTATAAGAACAGAAAGGAGGAATAGTTTTGTTAATACCAGGTGTTATTTAGCAGATAAAGTAAAACTTACTATCTGATCAGGAACATCAGAAAAAAAGTATGGAAAAATGGAACACCAAAAGACCCATCAAACTATCTCATTGCAAAAGCAAAGCACTACTGCATTGTGTTGAGACTGCCAGAAATACACTGGCCCTGCTACAACTGCTGTGTGCTGTAAATGTGTGTTACTCTAATCTAAGTTTGGTTATCAGTACCTGGATTTGTGAAGTGCAGTTTGTGGTCAGCAGCTGGTAGAGATGCACTCACCTGACCCCAAAAGGCCCACAGAGTAAACCAGAATATGAGCTAAGCCATTCCACAAGGTAAAACTGTGACCAGCTCCAGGAAGGTAAGCCTTATTCCAAATCGTCATTGCCTGCTTTAGAAAATGAAGTAAAACCATCCTAACTACTGATAACATCTAGCTGAGATGCAAAGATACGATTAAGCCTCCAGCAGCAAATTAGGTTCTGGATTAGTGGGGGAAAACCCTCCTCTTTCTCCTTCCTCTCCAGGTGTTTCTCACAGAGAGTGAAGCCTCTGTCTTACTCACTCACTCTCTCTGAACATGCATTCCCTCCTCCGAATTTTAGAACCCACCTGCTCTACATCGACTTAGAGACTCCTAAGTTTAATGAACTTCTGCTTCCTCCGAGTATTTAAAGGACATAAAAGGAGCCAAGAAACCAACACCCAATGCTGTGTTAATCAACTTCTCTGAGTGCAAAGCTCATTGCAGAAATTGAATGCATCACCACAAGGATTCAGAATCACCAAGCACTCAGCTACACGACAACTTGTAACAATAATGTTAGAAACTGAGAAGGAAAAGTGGAATCTGTCATATCTGAAATATTGTGTCTATATTCAGCATTAGCATTTCATTTTGGTTGCAAAACAGTATTTTGCAAATGTGTTTTTAAATGACAGTATACTCTGGTTATTTCTGTTAAAGTATGCCCAAAACTCTTTATCATTTATGATAAATGCATTACTGCCTCCATGAGAACACAGATTCACGCATGTTGTGAATGACTAAAAATAATAAACAGTACTTACCAAGTCCAACTAAATGTTGATTTGAAAAGCATAGGGTAATAAAATGTTGTAAAGACCAGGACCTGATGCTTTTATGAAATACCCTTTCATAAAAATGTGGATTTGCTGTTCTGCAAGACATAGATCCATGTCTCTATGCTAGATAACAGCTGCCCATTTATAATCACTTGTTTGTACAAAAAGATTTTGTCTATCTTTTTAATTCATTTGACAGAGTTATTGCCTAATGATATACCCTTCAACTGAAATTGAGTAGCAAATCTATCAGATTCATACAATCAGCTCAAAAGATGAGTTTTCCCTCATCTTTCATCATAATGTTAAAAAAAAAAATGAAAAATATTGCTGAGCCAAAATCGGACCAGATATGTTAAAACATAAGTAGCTTACAGAAACTCCAAATCTTAAAAAAAATCCCAACTACATATATAGATAACTCCCAGATAATTAAGATCCACAATGGTTAATTATTTGAATTGGGTGTGACAAATTCTGCTTGAATTTATGTGTGAAAGGAAGTACAGAAACGCTGCAAAGTAAATCAAAGTTTCTGATTCCAATATTCCTTGTGCAAATAAAAGTAGTCGTTACAGGAAGACTGACCCTTAGGTGAAATGTGAATGGGAAAACTATGAGATTCCATTTCCATCACTAAAAGCTCCAACATCAAGTCAGTAAAATGAGTTTACCAGGTAAAATTTAGCACCAGGACACCAAGAAGCAATGAAACAGGAGAGAGTGTGAGCTTTGCAAAAACCTTTCATTTCCTGTTCTTTATTTAGAGAACAATAAAAACGATAAAAGGATGTTTTAAACCCTGGTCTGGAAGACATTTCAAGCAGTCATGTACTGTTCTGCTGGGCCCCATCACCAGTCCTGACAGGTTTCTGTTCTGCAGGTCTCCATCGCTGCCATTCCACAGCTGACAAAGGCAATCATTTCCCACATCAAGACTGTCTCATTTCTCACCAACACTATTCAGTCTCCTTCCCACCATCAGTTTTTCTTGCAGAAATCTATAATTACTTCCTGTCCTATTCATTGCGGATATGGAGAATGGCAGAGATGTCCCTCTTCAGTCTTTCCCAATTCTTTCAACTTTTCTTTGTAAAGCTTCTATTTCTATACCGAAAACTTCTTTTTCCTTTTCTGCAGAATATCCCTTTTTGTCTATATCAGTCTTGAACTGCAGTGTGCAAACAACCCCACTGCAGCTGAGGCTTGCTCAGGAACTCACAGAAGTTCCCTCATGCATCTGGCAGGGTGCACTGCTGTGCATATCAGTCTCACAGCCTTATCAGGATCACGTTTCCTAGAATGCTTATGAAAATTCTTTCCAGCCATGGCAAAACTGGCAAATTGCCCCTTTAGACAAACCAAAGGCACGTTCAGGTCATGATCCACTAGAAGCCCACTACTGCTTCCTGCAGAACTTGATATCCAACTGTTCTTGCTTTCCCTCCCACAGAGCATAACCATCAGACTTCATCCATCACCTTCAGACTATTTCTCCAATTTTTCAATATAATTTTTGGATTCCATTTCCATTCTCCAACACATCCAAATTTTTTCCTAGATGTGTTCCAGATTTGAAAAGCTGTCACTATTCAGTCCTCTAGCTACTTCATTATAAAAATGAGTAAATGGACATAGAAAATAACCAGACCCAAGACAAGTAACTGCACAACATTATTCAACATTGCCCATCGTTGCCCTCCATTTTGAATCTGGACCACCAAGCAACTCTCTGGGTAGGAATTTCCAAGTAATTTCAACTACATTGTAAACCAAAATTATTTTCCTTATAAGATCTGCTAAATCACTGTAACTGGTTTTTTTTTCAATTGAACCAGCCTTTCAGAAAAAGTACTTTAGGAGTTTTCTGTGACAGTTGAAAACTATCTTTGTGAAATACCTTGGTTCTTTTGCTGCACATTTTGGAGTTCTTTTGTTTGCCTGGGAGGATAACGCTGTTTCTGCTCTGGAAGGTAAGAACCTTTCCAGAAATCACAGATGCTATAATTTTTTTAGCTGTCCTCATTCAAACTACCCCTGACTTTAATACTAATCAGCCAGAATTTACCCAGCAGGTACAGTCAAATCTTAAAAAGTCATATCTGTCCCCAAAATCTTTCTTCTCTACTATTAAGTAAAAGAAGAGACACAATTTGATTTAAAGAATGTGACTGATTTGTACCCTACTGTACTCCTTTCCCAGCTCAGGCACTTCAGCCCCTCTCTCATCACCCTGGGTTTCCCTGTCCCCTGCTCACCAACAGCTTCACCCAGGCCTTCAGTCTGGCAGCTCATAGTGAGCATCCACCAGTAGTGCTCACCATGGCTCTTCTTGCAGCTCTCACCCAAGGATCAGACGTGTTCTGTCCTCCTTGATTTCTGCCTTGGAAGGAGCATAGGCAGATTTCACATACAGAGCCATGCCTCTTTCCTTGAAGGACTCATTTTTCCTTTTTTTTTTTTTCAAGATTTTGTCTTTGTTGAACAAGTTCTTTAACTATTGGTATAGCTGTCACATAAATTACTTCACAAAAGCAAAAATTCTCTACTTTATATAGGCCTAACAAAGACATCAAAGGTGATCTAAAAACTTTCCTACTATCATTCTCTGTCCCTTTGAGCTTGTCATAAAAGAAAGAGATTAAATTTCTGGTTTTTTACTCTGGCCAAGAAGCAGCACCACTTACTTGCAGATTCTTGTCATTCCTTCATAAACCTTAATTTAAAACCCTTCACTGGTATGAGGAAGCCCATGAAGGTTGGTGTAACTTCCAAGCTGAACCAAGGGATGGTGCTCCAGCAGAACAGCAAGTAAAAATAAGGATTTAAAATGAAATACTATCACTTTACCTGGTTAGTTGCTATTTGCTATTTCTTTCTACTCTATCAAACCTGACATACGCATGAAAGAAAAATGTTATAACCCCCAGAAATGAGACAAAGTTAGAAGGAACTCAATGGTCAGAATCCCCAAGCACCACATGCATGATAACATTCTGTTAGAAGTTACACCAGCATGATGTTATTTACTTCGCTTCTGCATTTAGTTACTCACTGTAGGAATTCATTAAATCCCTTTCTGGTTAAAAGCAGAGAAATTTCATGTTCAGGAAAAAGTTTGCAAAGTGTGTGTATATAGATATTTGTTTATCGACTGAAAAAATGAGGCTTTTTTAAGGGATATGAAAAGATTTATTGACACTAAGTACTTAGGACAAAAATATTGATTCAGTGCACCACAAGCAAGTTTAACCTCCTACTACATTACACTTTCACAATGCCTGTGAAGACATATGTGATAAGCTCTGTGCATGAATTATTTTCCCATTACTTTTATCAAGTTTTTATACAGAAAAGATCATAATGGAATAATTATGTTATTGGTTGAAACAACACTTTCACCTAGTTCAGAGATGGAGCGAAGATGGATGTCAGACTTTTAATAGAAACCCGTGGACAGAAAACCCCATCTTAAAAGGTTGCAAGCAGAAAGTTGTCTTCTTTTCATAAATTGTTAAGTTCAAGACAGGAGTACCACCCCCACACATATTTCCAGTTCTCAAAAACCTCAAATAAACCTGCCTCAGCCTTCAAATCTCACAACAGAAAAACTTTAAACAAAATTCTTGTCATTCATTGACTTGAATCAAACAAAATTTTGGAGACTAACAGGTTAATCAAGCTTCTGCAACACAAAATTGTCCATTATATTTCTAAGTCCATTAACGCCATAAGAGAGAATCCACTGTATAGACAAAGATATACCAAAACCAACAACATTTTAAAATGAAGTGAGGATGAAACAAAGCCCAATAGTTTTTTAGTAAAGTAACCCTGAAAGTCTGCTCACAGGCAAGGCAAATGGAAAAGCAGAACTTTCTCCATATTCCTCTTTCCATTCAGGTCAGAGATTTATTTTTTTTTTTCAATAGGAACATCATTACTTTCTATATAGCCTTTTCCTCACATAGGAAATGGCTTGGGGCTGCTAGTGCCAATATTTGTACCTGAGGCGAGAGAGTGAAGGCAGAGCCCCACCAGGAAGGCCCTGGACAGGCCGTCCCTGTTCCAGCTGGCAGAAACCACACTGTCCAAAATCAACTCGAGAAGTTTGGAAATTCTGTTTCTTATGGATTTGTACTTGCTTACCAACCAGGAGACAAGATCACCATCATCCTTGTCACGTGGTTTTCTTTGGGTTTGTTCTCGTTGTGGTTTTTTTAGGTAATTGTATTAATACCTAGCACATGAGTAACTTAGTAAAATAAACCCTATTATAGCAACTGCTCCACAGTTAAAGAGCACAAAAAGTTCACATTAGTTTTCTTCTTCTTGTCCTGCTTTGATTAAAAGCTGCAATCACTAAATCTGATGATAAAAATCAGAGAAACCAACAAACCTAAGTCAATTACGCCAACCTAATTTTCACCAGCTGAGAATATAGCTTCAGTGACTTTTACTGCTTTAAATAATCAGAGAAGTAACTTATTTATATACACATATTTATCACCCGCTTTGTCTGCACTTCATGACCTCAAGCTGTTTTATGAAATCCATTTTTTTAGATTACTCTGGTACCATCACTAAAGATGAAAAGTAAGACCACTATTTCCCTGTCTCTTAAGCCTCTCCAAAGCATACTTAGACAGATAGACTTCCTGAGTAGAAGGATAATTTATGTGGTAAAACTATTGATTCTTCTTCATCTTGCTCCACTCTGTGAAAGACAACATGTGAATCATATGTACAAACAGTGGTATTATTTTGGCACCATCACAGCAGGCCTTGAGCTATTTTAACCACACCCCTCATGGGGTAGAGTTGTTTCCCAGCAGGACATTATAAAACAAAACAAGATTATGTTACTGAAATCAACTTCCGTAAACCAGAAAACATTTTGTGTCTCAGTGATCCAAAGAACATGCCAGTTTATGATCACTGCAGCCTGCTGTGGCTTGCTCTATCACTGCTTCAAAATCACAATTACTGCCCATCAAAATAGCAATCTGCAGGAGCCTGGACTCTACAATGTCTCATGTCAAGTACTTTATGCAGCACTTCACAGAACTTTGGGTGTAATACCTTCTAAGACAGGTGTTTGTGTCAGTAGTGCAGCCTCTTAATTACTCATCCTTTCCCTTCTCTGGGTAGATCATAGAGGCTAGTGGCTTCACCTGACCCTGTCACAGGGTCAGAGAAAGTTCCTGAAACTGAGTCAGGATGCTCTATACAAGAAACCTTGGAATTTCACAAGAAGAAGCAGATTTCTACAGTTTAGAGGCACACAGCAGCATCTAGAATAGAAGAAAACTGGGCTGTCATTCTTTTGAAGTTTCACAGAAAACCTACTTCCTTGAATTCCTACTACAACAACACAGCAGGGTGGCTTGTCTTGCTGTCACCAGCCTGCTCCACTGTTTCACCTCCTCTATCCTGCAAGCACAACGTGTCCCCAGGCTCCCAAAGGCAGCGCTGGTGTCCCCAGCACAGCCACTCATCCTTTGGTACGTGGTGCACTCTGGCACAAGCCCCAGGACTCACAGCAAAAGGAGGAGGTGAGGGCTCTGCTCAAAGACAAGGAGAACTGAAGAGCCACATGCAGTGTCACACCACGAAAAGAAAAGAAAGAAAAGAAAAGAAAGAAACACCTGAAAGCTCTGCACATCCCTAAACGGAGGAAACAAGGACAAGAAGTTGAAGCAGTGCTTAAACAAAAGGTTTAAGAAGACCTTTGTGCTGGTTTTTAGGTATGAGGTATCTGTTCCTTGTGGCCAAGGTAAACCATAGATGGGGCACATTACATCTTTTATCTCTGATTTTGTTACTTCCTTTTTCCCTTACTTCAGTGCCCTCCTTCTGCTTTGGCATATCTGCCTTTAAATCCTGTAGATTTAATGCTAATATTGCCCACTCAGTTTTGCATTATTCAGTATTTCAAAACTCTGAGTAAGCTTTTGCACACTAGAATTTGTGATTTTGCTAGTAGGTCAAATTTAATTTACAACTATTTATTTAGGAAAAAGCCTTATAAGTACAGACAACAGCTGAAAACACATGCCCTAGAGAGCTCAAAAACTCAATTAGAACAGGAAGTTTCTTAAGAGTCTTACAAATTACAGGCTCGATTTTAAGGTATTTATTGGTTTTTTAAATGTTTTTCAGTGGCTATATTTTCCCTGCATAGTCTTCTGCCTCACTTCTGATCCACCCAGCCTCATTTGAAAAATGCAGACTAAAAGTAGCAAAAAAGACAAATTGAAGTTTTCCTGTCCTGCCCTCTTTTCTACTTTTCAGTCTTGATTGCTTCAAATATAAGCTCATGTTTTACTTTTACACATCCTTCCTAATACTATGACAATACCATGTTGTAATATCAATCACAAATAATTGGCATTTTAATCAGAAACAAACAAGGCAGTCATACTCCCATTTTTTTCAAGAATGAGGAAATTAAAAAAAAAAAAAAAAAAAAAAAAAAAGAGGGGAGGGACTTTGCAGTACTAATAATGAACATTTTGCTGTTTCTGCAATGAGAGCAAATACTTGCAGGGATGTTTATTTCACTGGAGAGTAGAGGATATGTCCTGCCTCAGACTGAAGGACCTGCTGGACTGACCCTGCCAGCTTTCATTTTATGACCTTTATAGAACAGAGGCTCATGAGTGTTGCAGTAACTAAGTTTCATCTACTGAAACGATGGAACCTTTTTTTCACATTCCCCTAGATACAAGGAAAACCAATTATATTGCTTGTTAAAGCCACTGGAATCCTCTTTTTATATGAGAAATGTTAATTCTTCTTAAAATTATGCTTTACATGCAGATGAGTCTTCACAGCAGAGTTCATTAATGAGGATGCTTTTTTCCTTTTAAAGCAGTTACTGTCAATTGCAAAGTTTCTGAAATTACAGTTGACAACAATTTTGCACTTTTATTCCTAAGATTTTATATTACTTACAGCTGAATGCTGTTTTGGCAGTCATAAAGCACAGGTTCAGGTTTCATAATCTCTTTGTAATCACTGACTATTAAAGTCACAATTGTTGTACACAAAACAAGTCTATTCCCAGATATGCTGCGTGCATGATCCTGCAAATTCTTTCCTTTGGTACATTTTGGTCCACCTTCAGGGGAATAGCTCCTGCTTCTGAAGGAGACATGCTCAGTTTTGCAGAAATGCCATCACCTAATGATCCCGAGGATCAGCCCTGGAATGCCATCCTGTACCCTGGCACATCACAGCATTAATGGGTTCCACACAGTAATTGCTAAGTCTTCAGGCTAAAAGCTGCTTATTGCTTTTCTTTCAGCTCATTCCCTTCTTACACCTGGACCCACGTTTGTGCAGAAAAGCCCCATTTGTGTCTGCAGCTCATTCCCCTTTGCTTTACTGCCTGCCTCCACAGCACCTGGGTCATTCCTGGTGCCATGCACACAAGAGATAATAATGCATCACACTCATTTGCTTTGGTAAAACACATGATCCATTCTCCTCATCCCAGACGCAATGATGTGTCCCTGAACAGTTGAAATCATGCGGTTTTGGTTAGATAAACTCTATCAAAGATAGCCAATTACTTTGAGATCTATTTGTGGGAAGAATGCTTTTAATCACAGCTTTTAGAAGCCTAAATGATGGTGTCAAATAATAGACAGAGACAATGCAATACTGATTGCCCAGGCTGATGTAAAAAAACATTTATCCATTTGAGAATCTGAAGGTCATTTTATATAGTTATATATTATACTATGTCACTTTATTTTTTCAAAATATTTAATGTACACTTTGATATTTATTACAAAAATTACAAAAGACCTGAAAAAATCTGAAGAAGTCATCCCATTTATGCCCCAGAACTTGATACAAAGTCAAGTATAACTATGCTGTCCATGCAAGATATTTGCTTAACCTATAATTAAAATTCTGCTGTTAAGGGCATTTCACAGCCTCCACAGGTGTTTTTTGGTTCTTAAATATCCTTATAATTAATATCTACTTGATCTAAATCAGTTTTTATTAAAATTGAAGGAATTATTGCCTTTTTTTGTAGCCTTCTGATCCTTAGAAACTACAAAAACTTCTTCCTCCAACCTCTCTTTTCTGTGCTAAACAAATATAATAATTCTTTCTCATCAAGCATTTTAAAAGTCTTGCATGTACTGTGTAATGCGTTTTACATGAATGTATATTTAGGATCAACTCTGAAGTTATAAGAGGGCAATAGTGTTTCTTGAACTTGCTGAAACAAAATTTTTATTACCTAGGTATGTTGTTGCAAAATTCTGCAAATAGTTGGCATTTCTGAGTCAGTACTTTTGAATGAAAAACAAAGCATCAGAAGAAAATTAAATCCATAGGACTTTTTCTCTATTGGCAACATTCAAAAGGCCCAAGAATATCCTCAGATATAGATTATTTACTAAAATTAAGTATTGCTTTTTGCAAACATTAAAGTTTGAGTTTGCATCAGGCAATAATTGATTCATAGTCTTACGTTGCCAAAATTGTTTGTAATAACAGTCCTAGATCTTGGTTTCACTAGTGCTAAATCACATAGGTCTTTCTAAAGGAAATTACCTTTCCTTCCCAACCAGCCCCTTACCAAAGACACTATTGCTTACAAAAGGTTTATAAGATTTCCCTCAAATTCAAATTTAGTTATTTCTTTCACCGAAATAAAAGCTTACTTCTGAGCAGCTTCCTTTCACAAATCTGAATTCTCACTGATAGAATTTTACCAAGAAAAAAGCCATCACTACAAACTTCTGGTCTACTAGGCCATAAACCATACTTTTATATGTGACTCTCTCTCTCTTTGTTGAGCCAAAGAAAAAAACAGAAGAAGTAGGTAATTTTAGGTGAATTGGCTCAATGGACAAAAAATCTGGAATGCTTATTAAAAACTGTTTGTGAGTGCTGGGACAGCAGCAGGGAGGTTAACAGCAGCCACTGTGTTAAGTCAAGAGCAAACATCAAATCTGTCCAGTTTCCTTTCAAGACAGACTGTGTGAACAGGAAAGAAGGAATAAGTGTCATGTTCTTTAGTTTCAGTAAAGCTTTTGACAGTTTTGCATGACATTCTCATAGGGAAGCTTCAGAAATATGATGCAAGTGAAATTACTATGAGACAGATGTAAAATTAAATAGATAACTGACACAGAACCAAGAGGGACTGCAGGTAACACTGACAAGCAGGATTAGAGTCTGAAATAGTCTTGACAGAGGAAAAAAGATAACAGAATTCCAAAGTGAGGAGCCCAAGTTGCTGTGCGTGGGCAGGGGGCTGGTGTGTGAAAACCCAAGTGCCTGCCCAGTGCCTGCACTGCAGGGCAGAGCTTGGGAGCTGCTCAAGCTCCCAGAATTTGCCAACAGCACAAACGCTCCTTCAGGAGGCACCACCATAACAAACCTTTGGAACCACATCTTGGGATTCCTCCCACCTCACCCAACATGATTAACAGTTGGCTATCTACACCATTCACACAAGTTCTCATCATTTTAAAGACTCGACAGAGATCTTATGAAAAAAATGAGGTGACCTATCTTTAGCTGAAGCAGCAGTTCCAGTGGGGCAATCCTCTGCTTCTCTTCCCTAATTCTGAAGAGAGTCCTTCAGTCGCTTGGAAATGTATGAGTGATAGAAACCTTTGCAATAGTTATTCATACACACTCATTTTTATGATCATTATTGAGTCCAGAGGAATTAAAAATTTATCACAAAGCTAAGAAAATAAAATTACTATATGGTGTTTGTCTAAAATGGTCATAAAATCTGACCAAGTGAATTAGACCCCAGATATGAAGTAATTAGGAAAAAAAAAAAAAAGGATGTCCTGCACTTTAAGAGAAAAAGATATAAAGGAAAACTTATGTCTCATGTCTGGTTATTAGAAAAAGGCTAAAATTCAAGCTTTTCTTGCAAAGTTTATGTAGCTCTTTTGACCTATTATGTAAAGTGAACCAATTTAAGTGAAAAAGCACTGAAAAATTTAGTATGGGTCAGACTCATATCTTTTTTTGTTCCTCTTGTTTGCTATATTTCAGTCATCTCCCTTTTAAATCTGATCTTCTCAAGTGGGTCAGATAAAGTATATATGTTGCACTGAGTTCCTGTGGGCTGATTCAATGTGACTCTAAATCAACAAGTCTGAGTCACTGCCTATGCAGTCCTTTTCAAAATCCCTTTACAGGGCCAGGAAAGTGGTACAGAAAGCTAGAAACTGGATATCTAAACCCTGTAGGTAGTGTCTCTATCCTCATCTTCTTGTGGGGCAGAAGGGGGCATCCCTTTGTCAGTGTGCTCAGGAGGGAATGATGTTTGCCTGAAGCACAAAAATTGATGGGCTATGTAAGGGAAGAGCTCTGACTCAGCTTTCCTGTTTATTCTTTTCTAGGTACCCGATTTATTATAGCATGACTTGAAGTTGGCTGTCCACTAAGGCAGAGAGCAGGAGCAGCTTTGAGCTGGGACATATGATCCCTAAAGAAAAAAGTTAAGAAAACATCTGAAGAGTGAGGTTCAGCAGGACAATATTTCATTTCATACCCACTGAGCAGGACTGGCCAGAATACCCCTAATTGCCAATAAACACTCAAATACCCTTGCAGCAAGCCCTGTGGGCTGTTGGAGTAAGACACCTGAACTGTGTGAGATTCGGTCATCTTAACACACTTTTACTTCAGTTTTTTAATAGATTTCCAAGGATCATTTGGCTCTTTGCTGAATACTCCCAATATAGAAAAAAAAATTAAATATCTCTTTTTTTCTTTCCTTTTTAATGATATCCAGTTTTTCCCAGGTGTAGGAATGAATGACTCATACTGTAAAGCATGACTCTACCCAATTTCTTCATGCTAAGCAATGTCTTTTTCCTTTAACACTGTTGAACACCCAGCATCACAACTCGTTATCATTGGTAAGGTAGCAGGATTTTAGCTCTTGGTCGAGATACTTTCAAAAGACACCAGATTAAAAGTCAGTCCCAGCACAGACTGTGTTTTAGTAACATCCAGTTCACAGATGCACTGACCCTGGAAGTCATATAAATTGTCAGGTCATATGGTTTGGCTAAATAATTATTTAAGAGTGACTTTGTCTAAAACACAAATGATGCTCAGCAGTCCCACAGTCATTTACAGCTGCTGAAAAGGTTGCCTGTTAATGACAGTTCTCTTACTCAACTGCATTTGAATGAAGACCTCAGACAGTAAAAGAAAATAAAATTTAAAAACTATACTGCATTATTTCCTTCAGAAAACTCTGGAGTTTTAATGTTTGCTGATGCTGTATGTCTAATCGAATAGAATTTGGTCATAGAAAAGATGAAAAATTTTGTAAGCTCTGTTGACATTTTGCAGTTGGTGGGAAGGATACTTCAATAAAATCAGATTCGAGCACTGGAAATCAATAAAGAATGTGAGCAGAATGAGAATTCTACATTGCAGAGAAATACCTCTGATTTCTATTGAAAGTGGAAGAGGGATCATTATTCTGAGCATGATACTGTTATACTGCAACTTCATCCACCATGGGCTCCTCAAGGTGGCCTCTGCTTTGCTTTGAATAAGCAAAGGTAAAAGAATTCCCTGCAAGGACCAAATGAATGTCAACAGAAGACCTCACAAGTACAGACTGGAAACATTTTGTAGGTAAGAACGAAATAGTGAGAGAAAGTAGTAGCAGCTTTTAAAAAAGCCTTCCAGTACTTAATACAAAAACACAGAATACATTTCTCAAAGCAAGAAAAGGTTTTTATGCTTTGATAGTCTTGATGTTTCAGTAAGGCAGCTGGACACAGTCACAATACCCAGGCCAAAGTACCTCCTCAACCCTTCTGTACCCTAATAGAGTTTTGTCATATCCATGGATATCACGGAGGAAATGTGACAATTTCACAGCTCCTAACAATTCCTACTGACAAAGCTCCATGCAACATCCAGAACAAAAACTTCTGCTCTCCTTGCTGGAGCAGGGCAGGGGACAGAGAGGGCAACAGTTGCTATCATTGGAATAAAATTAAAAGGGAGAAAAATGAAAGGTATATTTTGGAAGAATAATTCAAGGAGAAATAATAGAAATATCTCTCTTAATGGGTGATGCAAGATAGAACAGTTTTCCTTGGTACTCTAGGTTTCTGCTATGACATATGTGAAGTTTCCAAAAGGGTCTTCATCCTTTTGCACTCCTTTCAAAGCTGGACTATATTTGAGGCGTCATAGTTTGTGTCCGTGAGCGTTTAAATTCCAGTAACAGAACAAAGCTTCATCTATTTGGAATAAGCAAATAAAAGTATCAACCATATATTAACTACTGGGTTTGGAAGTCTGGATAAACTCAAATATGGACCCAGGGATTGGCAAGATCTTCCTTTATTTCAACCACGCAAGAGTTTGCATGTGAACCGCGATATTTCACTCTTCGACCCAAACAAAAGGCTTCCCAGGGATATTCAATTGCCATTTAATGCTCTGAATGACAAAGACCAAACTGTGCTATCATGCGCTGAAATTATGAAAAAGTAAGAACTCATCTAATAAAACAGCAAAAGAGATGTGCTGTAAACTACTATTTTTTCATAAAGCTTTTTGAAAAGCTTTCTCACCTTTAAAAGGCTTCCACCAGTGAAATGCAACCTTAGACCTTTATGTGCTTGCTGCCCATGTTTCAAGGCACAAAATATCATTAAAAACATCAACCCCGAAGCACACATCTGTTTCTGTGAACAAAGTTAAGCCACCAACACTTTGGACTTGTCCAAAGCTGTCTCGCCTTCTCAGCAGACCACGAATGATTATTCCCTAATTCCACTAAACCCTTAGGAGTGTATTAACTCACTGGTAGGATGAATGCCTCTTTTTACAAAGGAAGCCCCCAAAACTGCGTGCTATATGAATTCCTGTTTTTCCTGTGAAGTTTAAAGTGTCAGTCACACTCAGTCAGCTGTAGAACACCTGTACATGTGGTCAGTTCTGACAGAGCCATACGAGTGACTTTGTGGTGATCTCAGTCTCGAGCATATGAGCTTCTCAATCCCAGGCTCACGCACCCAACAGCAGTTAAATGGTGTTTGTTGTAAATATAGTAGTACATAATATTCTTCCTATGACTAACAAGGGGTTTAAAAATATAAGCAAGGTTATTCAGTTTTCATTGCAATGGAATCCAGCCAGTACCAAAATAACTGTATTAAACTTTCCTTGCTGAAACTTCACTCTCTTTAAAACAGTCTCACGTAAGCTCTGAAAACAATCCATTGAAGCATGAGCCATGACCCAGCACCACACACTCTCCTCCACTTATATTTCCAGCTTACATCACTGAGAAGACTAAGCTTGATACCAGCCATTTATAAAATACACAGCACTTGGTAACACTTGACTGAGTCAGGTTCTTCTGACGGTAATTTTTGTACAGGTTCACACAGATCTTACTAACTAAAGCAGTTCTGGATTTCTAGAGGTTCAGCTGAGAGCTATATTCATCCAAAGTCTCAGCAGGACTCTTAGCAGAACTGCACCCTTTTTGCTAGATATAGCAAACAAATGTGTTAGAACATAACCTTGTAGATGGAAAAACTTCCCTTCAAAATTAAGCAAATATTATAGTATTTGCCCTATACCCACTATAAATCACAGATACTTCAGGTCTCTTAAAAAAGATTGGATAGATTCAAATCTGCTAACAGTTCATCAGTTACCATTCTTACCATATTGTTGTTCTCAAAGGACCTGTCAAATGATTCTTAGAGAATATTTTCTGAAGCCAAATTTACCTCAGGGATTATAGTTTTCTGTCAACACATTATATAATTTGTTTTCAGAACTGTTCTATTCAAGGGCAGAACCAGAGCATATGCTGTAGCATACCTCCCCCATGTACTGCTCTACTGCTCCTTCCAGTTGGTGGCTTTCACAGAAATTAATTTAGCAAGTATATAGTAAAAATCTGGACAAAATAAGATTTTACTGGATTATGGCCAAATATCTAGATATAGCACTGCTTTATCCCTATTCAGTAACTAACGCATACTTGACAATCAATCTGATACCTTCTCCTGTCTAGAATTTATGAAGGCCAAACCTTTAAAAGTTTTTGGATGTGAAATATCTGATACCTGCTTGATTCTTGCCCTAAAAAATATTTCTTAGTATTACAGTTACTACAATCCATCTGGTAGTTTATCTAAGAAGGAAAAAAAAAAAACCCTTTATAATTACAATGTTTTTTCCTTACAGTCTAGCAAATTACTATGCAAATATTACATTGAAAACAGACACATCTTGAAATTCAGATACCTACACCTGAAAATATGGCTTTTTTTAGTTTGTTCATTTTTTTAAAACCCTGTCCTTACAAGGCAAATATCTCTAAAGATCAGACCCATCTCAAATGCTAATTTAGTCACATTTTCTTTAATAGGTCAGCTTGTCATCCAGTAACTCCAACCCAAGAAATTAAAATCTGAAATGCTATCATGTTATGGTTTCCCCTTACATCTGCCTCGCTGGATTCCCTCTTTCTCTGTTTACTCTTTCAGTCTCAATTCTCTTTGTCTCTAAATGTCTCTGAAGGTTCCACAAGGTCTTCTTGTTTTCAGCCCTTACTCCTGCTGGTTTGGTCACAAGTGCTAGTTTAGTTATTCTCTTCATACTGACAGTTCAATGCCAGGGATATAAGGGGTCAGTAATACAAAAGACAACCTCAAACCTTAATAACTAAAATCTCAACCAAGTTCTAGATATCAGATGAAGTTTCCATGGGAAATTCAAACTGAGAAGGTACAACAAGAAGATGCAATGCTGACCTGCATAAGAACTGGGAAAACAACACGAAAAATCTATGAAAAGTAAGCTCCCGTATTGTAACAAGTTACGGCATAGTGCAATTTAACACGACAGATTTCTGTACTCTTTAATTTCTCCTTTGCTATGTCATCACTGCATATCCCTATGAAGACAAAATATATAAAATTATTTCAACAAAATTAATAGGGTTCTGCTGGGACTCACTATCCTTCAGCAAAGAGCCACCTCCTTTCTAGACTTACTGCATTCTCCATGCAGCTTTGGACAAAGTTTGGTCCTCTCAGCTTCTGGTTACTCTGACACCCTTTTCTTCAGGCTTGCATCCAGCCCACACAGCCAGAATTCTCCTGTGAAAATAATTCCATGTCTGGCACTGTACCCATTGCTCTTTGCACAGTAACATATCTCTCTATTCAGACATGTAGTTGGAAACAACATATCTGGCAAGGCCATGTAATTTAGTGCTTGTATTAAGTGCCATATGTGATACCATTATATAAGGCATATAACACAGCAAATTCTAACTTCCAGTCCTGGGCACATCTTAGTTCAACAGAAACCTTTGTGTTCATCATGGTGCTTCCCGATTAACTTATTCTCAGCTACCTGCTTCCATTGCTCCCTCAGTTTCCATGAAAAATATACAGATAAAATATAAAGATACAACCCTTTAATCCTTGTACCTCAGTCCTACTATCAGAGTAGAACTTTTCCTCCTAAATAGTCAGTTACCAGTTTGCAATGGCAATGTATCATTTGAAAAACATGCCAAAACTTTCAGACTGTGATGGGGGCATTTGCTGTCACATCATTTCTTTACTCTAAACTCTCTTTCTTCTTCTTTGAGAAGATTTTTTCCATATCAAGCATCCCACTAGGATGTCCCGGGTCAGAACAGGAACAGACTGACATGGGCCCCTGTTGCACACAGGGAGCCAGGGGCCTCCAGTAATCTCAAAAACCCTGCACATTGCATTCCATCATCCTTATGCCCTTCTTTCCATGTCATATCTTTGTGCAAAATTAAAATCATTGCAATCACATGCCTTGCATAGTTAAGCTATGAACCACAGAAATCACTTATGGCATTTCCAGTAATAACGTGAGTCTCAAAAATGTTCATCATTGAAGTTTTTAACTGTCTATGGCACTCCTTAGAAGCTGCTTTGTTGCAAGATTATTATTAAAATGGTATCACCCATTCCTTACTCTAACCTATGTAAGAAGCTTATTATCTCATTATAACTTTCTACTGCTGGCTTCAGAGCCAAAGTTTCTGTCAGAAAAGGCACTGGTAGAAACAGTGTCTTGTTTAGGAAAAAAAATATTAAAATCTTTGTTTAATGTTTTTTCAGAAATGGGATCTTATATCTTATTCATTCTGGTTCCTCACTGAGGAAGCCTTGAGAAAGTAATTATAAACTTTACTCCCATAAAGAAACTTGGGGATCTATTCAGGGATTCTTTTGTTTTCGAGCAGTGGAGGCAAGGGTTAGGGATCATTTTGTTTTGGAGAAATTTGTGTCTGGTTTTTAATTTTTTAGTCTAATGACTTCTATCAGCACATTTCACATTAAAACATTTCATTTGATAATAGTTTTTTATAGGGAAACATGACCATTCACAATTGAGTGAATGCACCTTGAACTACCTGTCTGGAGTTTGAGCCTGTCACAAATGCTGGTTTCTAACCTGGTGGTGAGAATGAAGACTGCTTTCCATTCTAACCTGAAATTTGCCTTGCGCACGCCTTAGTCCCATTATAACAACTTGTTTATAAACCACTGAGCATTTGTGATTACTGGGATTTCATTTGAGTTTTTCTGTGAAGCAGTCCTTCCTTTGAGATAACAGGATGCTCAAAAAGAAGTTAATTCTCTGCAGCTCAATAGGTGCAGCAGAGAGCCCTTCTCTCTCTGTTCTGCTTTACCTTTGCATTTTGAACCACACAGTGTGAACCAGATTTAATTACCAGCTTACATCTCGTCTTCTTGGATTTCTTTTACAGAAGGAGAAAGGTTGGAGGACAGCTGCCCTTGCAAATCCACGAGGGAAAAGAAAGGCAATCTTTAGTTTCCAAAAAATGAACCAAAAGTGTAGTTACTCTTAACATTGCTTTCTTTTTCCCCATATGAAATTTATTTGCCATAATATGAAAAAATAGTCTTATATATCTTATCTTATATATCTTATATATCTTATATATCTATCTTATATATCATGTCATATATACCATGTGTTTTATTTATTTAGTTAAGAAAAATAAATTAGCCATGTTTTAAATTTTAGGAAGGAAAACCAGAAAGACATCTTGGAGAATTTTGAAAATATTAAGTTATGTTCACAGAGATTATAACCACACTCTTCTTCAGATCCTTAGCCTACTAAAGGTTCCATTGATTTAGCACACACATAGCTTGATTCCATCATTTATGACCCACGTTACCATTTCTTACTAATTCTTTACTCCACAACTTTGTGTGTCTGCCATGGTAAGATGTTGATAATGAAACCCAAACCTGAACATAGATAAGGCACTATTTTTGGCTCTTACATCCCCTTAGGGGTAATTCTGATCAGAGTGAATTAAAGAATAACGATTTGCATTAGTACAACATTTTTGCATGAAAAGTAGACCACAACAAAACATACCAACTCTTTAAAGCCAAATTCTCACATGAAAACATTTTACACTGATCTGTTGTTCACTAAATACTGGTTAAACTTCCAGTCACACTGTCAAGTTTCCCTCAGTAACACATTTTTTGTATTATTCTTCTCTATCTAGGACAATTTTTAGTACTTGATGTGGGGGTTTTCTTCATTCTTTCTTTTCTCTGGATTTATGTGCAACAGCTAAATCCTTTACAGACCCATTCTTTTTTTCAGTATTTCATATTCTGACTTAGAGTGACTGTACCTGAGTCTTATTTTGTATTTTGAGGTGAAAAGAAGTTAATTAATTTCTTGCTTTTTAAATTTAATCTTTAAATCAATTTACACTATAAGTGTTCCATCATCTAAAACCTTTTTTAAAATAGCTCTTTACTTTTTGCCAATCTTCTCACATCTCTTACTCTGCTTATCTTTGCATATTCAAATCTGCAGAGTCATGTATTAGTTATTGCCATACCCATCAATCTCAGAATTCACAGGACCCCTGGGAGTGTTATTTATTCCACACAAATTTGTTTTCAGTTCTTAATGAGAATTCTTATCAATAGTGCTAGGAGATACAAGGCAATTCTATGGAAATGGCATAAACATGATGTGCCAAAAATGGGGTTGGCTTTATAAACATTCTGAGGCTTACTTGTACATATTTCACAGTTTGAAGAATTTATAATTTCCAATTTCCTTCTGCCAACATGAATTTTCAATGGTGGGGTTCTGCCTTTGAACCAAAAAGCAGTGGACTGTTTACTTTCAGCAGGATACAAAACATCCACGAGAGTCAGTGTGGAAGAGGTGTGAGGGAGGTTGGCCATGGAACAAGCTCCTCTGGGAAGTGGCCACTCTGCCAAACCTTTTGGAGCGCAGCAAGCATTCAGACAATGCTCTCAGATGTTTAACACATTGCCCTGTGTGGACTCCATGAGCCTCATGGGTCCCTTACCACTGAGGATATTCTTTGCTTCTGTCAACAGACCACTGCTGCTTTGGGCTTCACATGCAAATAAAGTCACATTAGCAGAATCCAATCTTGATGACTCATCAGAGTACACAAACCAGACAAGGTCACAACAACAACAACAAAAAAACAACACAAAAACAAAGAACAAAAAACCCTACCAAGAGAGAAAGCGTTCAAAAAGCACCCTAAACAAATCATGAAGCCACACCACAGCGGAAATTACTAGTTGGGGGATTTTCATAAATTATTAAATAGCAAACCTCCAATAGCCTAGTTAAGCACTGTTCCTGGCAGAAGTACCTCAGTGTGTTCAAAAGATGTAATCCTAAGAGGCTACCAACATATGGTGATGTTTTTGTTGGGTTGTTTGGTTTGGGGATTTTTTTAATCCTTTCTTAAGGGTTTTGTTTCCTGTTTCAAACTCAGCTCACTATTTGAAATTCAGTTTATAATGTTGGGATAGGAGCTCAATGATTAGGCTCAGCTAGGAAGTTTTTTGTCATGTATAAACAGCAACACTAGACAAAAAACAGCAATGACATAAATGTGACATATGACACAAGTTGGATCAAATTAAGAATATGATAAAAATAGCTGTATAGATGACGAAATGCCCTGAGATAGAGGGGAAATAGGTCATCTAGACCCCTTTATAAAAACAAGGAAAATTCAAGAGCATCCTAGGGATAAGCAGTAAAGGGAAGAGAGAAAATAATTGATTTCTAAGACACTCTCTTTTTATGTCCAGTATTTTTAATTCAGAATTTTCCAAAGAAAATTCTGAAAATGGGTTTCCTGTTGCCAATCATTTACATTTATTTTATTATATTTAAATAAATTATGTGGAGTGAAATCAGTCATAATAGGATGGAACTCCTAAAGATGTAAACTTGCAATGCTGGATTTCTCCAATGCAAAATTTGGATAGCTTTGCTGCTGGGTGAAACAAAGAAACAACACCCTCAGAATCAATATTTTGAAGACAAATGAAAGCATTCTTAAATTTAAGAATATTAGTTTTAACAAACTTCATAAGCACCTTGAAATTTCTTTTATTAAATTCTCTTGAGAGTTATGGGCAGAAGCCAAAAAATGCCCTATAGTATTAAAGACAGGGATTAGTTAGGAATGACTTGAAACAGTTCAAATTCTAGTCTAGACTCAGGGAAGGAATTTGTGAATGCCTATGCATATGGTAGAGAACTATTTAATAGGAGTACTTGCTTATACATGTCTACAGATGAGGAACCTTGAAAAGGTTCCTGGAAAATCTTTTCCATGTTTGAGAAAGGAAAAAAACCCAAAAGCATTCTGCATTTGGCATACCTCAAAGACCTTTTGAATGCAATTGCTCATCATCCTTCTAAGGCATGGCTTTCAGTAAAGGAAAAGCAATCCTTCACACTAACTGCTTGCAACTTTCTGGAAGCCCCAACTTAGAGGTTTTCTCTGGGAGCTATGTGCTACTGCCAGAAACTTGAACAGTCTGGCAAGAAAACCTAATTAGAGCAGTATTGCAGTAGATCATAGTGCTGTAGTTTGATTTGGCCAACAACATAGTTCATTAAGAGAAAAATTCTAAATGGATCTGGAGAGGTCTAAGGAACAACTTTTTGTTTAGATTTCAAAAGGATAGGTGCAAAAATATAAAACTGGTGATGAGTACTTTTGAATAGCAATATCCTATAGCAAAAGCTTAGAATATCCATAGAATATTACTTTGAAAAAATAATTTTTATTATTAATAGCATGGTCTATATCTAATGTTCAGGAAGCTTTTGCATTCATTGCTTTAGAGAGAATTTTAAAAACAGATTATGTGGTCTATGCCTTGTAACAGTTTCTGCATAATGTCCTTGTTCTGCAGGGAATTTCATTAGCATGTGCCCTGATCTTGTCCTCCAAACCCTCATTGCTTTAGACAAGCATGGATTTAATTGAGAGAAAACCAAGCTGTGACTGTGGCTCAGGTGTGAAGGCTGTTTCTTTCAGCAAATTAAATCCAATGTAATGACTGAGCTTTCTTTTCCTCACTGTCCGTTTATGAGAGATTTAATACTGCATATTAATTATTTTGTTGGGCTATCTTACTATGATATTGTTTTTCCCATCATTTTGTGGGAGATTGATGCACAGATCAAATTGACTGTTTAATGTACTGTGAGGATGATTAACACCTTGAGGATGGATCACAAGGTTATTACGAATCACTAATTTTCATGTGACTTCTACTTTAAACTATGGCAAAAAATGGTAGTCCCTGCTGAGAGCGTGCTGTGTTTGGCTGAGCCCCACTGGCCTTGCACCAAAGGGCTCTGCAGAAAGGCCTGACAATCTCCCTCATGCCAGTGGGGAGTTCTCAAAGTGACATCAACTCCTACACTGACATCCAACAACTCATCCCTATTTGTCAGCAGTACCAAAGCAAACATTCAGGGAATATTCAATTCATGGTACCCAACCCCAGAATAAACTGTACAGGTACAAAGCACTTATCTGTCCAAGTCTGTAAAACTGAGAAAGATTGCAGCCCCCTTGGAGATATTCCCCTAGCAGAAATTATGTGAAAAGCCTGAAAAACAGGGAACAATTCCTGTATGGAAAGTGTGTCAGTGGCATAGAATCTGGGCTGGACCTGATCTACCCAAGATGTGCTTCACAGTCACTAAATGTCAATGAAAGAGCTAAACATCTCTAATTTACCATATAATGAATATATTCCATGCTTGCACACATGCACAGACACACACAGACCAAATTCATGAATCAAAAAGGTACAGCATTTTCTCACTTCCAGTCACAGGGAGGGAAGCAATATAACCTCTCTGTTGGGAATGCAAGCACTAGCTGTGCCTGCATGCAAATCACTATTGCCATCAAGTTTATGGGCACATAAATTTCCTTTCATAATACTTTTTCATCAAAGATCAATAAGCAGCCAGCAGCAAATCACCTAAAAAGAATGAATTTATATAATTGACTTGCTGTATTATATCCAGGAAATCATTCTAAAGTTTCCTATACAGCATGCAAAGTTTCAGTTCTAAGGAATGTAGTAAATGACAGGAATTCAAGGAAGATCAGGTGTAGTAAATCTACTGAACCTTTTATCCTGAGGATTGAACCCAACACATTACCTGTACTTTAAAATCTTCAGTCCATGGATCATATTGTTGAACATGTTAGAGAAAAGCAGATAGAACCAGCAATTGTTAAGTCTAAATTAAAAGGATTTATAATACCATAAAGTTATACCCCAGTATACAGATTTGCACTAAAATAGTAAGAAAAGAAGGAAATTCGTTAACTAGTCTATCATCTATCCCCATGAAGTCATAGCATGTAGAAAATTTTGCCACCCACCGGATCATAAAGGGTATGTTTAAAAGATGTAGTGTTAGCAGTTGGAGAAAGCAGCTCCTATTCTGCCCTATATGTGCCCACTTAGCCTCAACCATCAATAAACAGCCAGAAGTGTCAGAAATACTGCTACATGTTCCATGGCCTTTGTGATGAAATATAGTCCTATAAATAGAGGTGGGATTAAAAGGCACTGAGATCTAGGAGAATGGGACTGGCAGCTTGGAAAAGCCCCAGGTTGCGCTGCTTCCAGCCAGGCCCTCGTAAACCTGCTCTGACCTGAGCTGCTCAGGGAACAACCTGCACTGGGCACAGATGCGCTGGTCAAGATGGAGACTCAGATGTACCCAGACAGTTTTAGTGCAAGTCTTCAAGTTCTTTATTTTGTATGAGATTTAAACTGAAATTTAAAAGTTTAGATATTTCTGCTCCAGAAACCCATAGTAAAATAGAAGTCTTCCAATGGAAACAGAATGAAAACAAGAATTAAGTTAATGTATACAGAATATCAAATAAAATAATGCATCTTTTCTTCCAAGTCAACACTTATAAATAAATATAAACTCTATGATCGTAAGAGCCTGAAATGGTAACAAATCTGACCATAACCAGAAAGACAGTTAAACTCAACTGTGTTTCTTCCTCACCCCCTCTTCCAAACATCTCCACTACTCTCTCCCATTTCCCATTTTCTACATCCATTCCATATCTTCCATTTTGTAATTCAGCCCTTCATAAACAGGAAAAAATACTTTTTTTTCCTTAAAAAAAAAAAAGAAAAAAAAAAAGAAAAGTTTTTTGGTACTTGATTTGCCCCATTTTCCTCAATTCCAAAAAAGGTGTTTGTACCCATCAATGACACACTCCTAAGAAGCTTAGCAAGAGCTACAGCCCTGACTGACCCCAGTGAATTAAATCCTCAATGAATATAACTGTTTTGAAGAAAAAAAACTAAAACCAACCAAACCACAAAAAATCTCAACACCCCACAAAACAACAACAAAAAACCTTACAAGCTAACAAACAAAAACAGCCACAGCAACTTAGACTTCACTGGCCGTGGGGTAGTAGCAGCCATATTAATCTGGCATTCCTTCATAAAAACCTTAATTCCTCTGCAAATTGAAGTGTCTCAGCACATGGCTTTCTAAAGCAAAGGCCAATTTGTTTTAGCTCAAATATATCCTCATACTTCTGGGAAACTTGCAATGAGCTCCTTTTAAGACCACAGCATTCTTGCACATTACAGAAAAGTGTTCCTCCTCTCAGGTTAATCCCCTAAACTATGCAAAAGGCTGCTCATAGTCCTGCTAACAAGAACAGCACAGAAGTTGGCTGGAGTGACCTTAACCTTGCACCTCCATTATTCAGAATTCTCAAGTTTCATTGACATTCAGCCTTGGCAGTGCATTGGACTGCATTTTAAGTTTTTTGAGAATAATGTAGGGCTTTATAAATATATTTATATATATGAAAATGCACAAAAATTGTACACTATATCTACAAAATTGTATATTCTTTTAATGTTCTACATCTTTAAATTACTAGTATGTTCTCAGACTTCTCAGCACTTTAACAAGCTATTCTAGATGGGAATAACAGAAATTGCAAAACAAAACATGAGATACTTCTTTGAGATTTCCTGAAAAGCCCCAAATGACTGAAATGAAGGACAGCAGAAGAAACAAAAGACAAGGAAAGCAAGAGAGCCTGTTGAATCAATAATAGACTGTTTCAGTCAGAAGTACTGTGAAGAGACTGCTCTTGGGTCATGAGCCTGGGCAGGTTTTTGAACACCCTGCTCTTCAGAGAATTTAGCCTTTTGGCTTTCCCTGTTCTGTGTAAAACTTATCTCACTGCCAAGACTGTAAGATGGTATCTCAATCAATATCTGCTTTAAATATTTCTGGCAGGCACTCTACTCTGGCTGACAATTTTTTTTTATGTGTTAATTTTTGCCATAATTTTCTTGCTATTGAATGTTTCATAGGAAAAAAAATATTTATGGAAGGTTAGTATTCCGGTAGGAGGCTCTTAAATAAATTCAAAAGCCTTTTCGTAGCATCTAGAAATTCCTTAGGAATAACTTACTTTTCTTATTAGTAAGAATTACCTTTTCAAATTCAACTTTATTTACATATAAAATGTAATCAACTGTTTTACCTTAAGTATAAATATAATCCTTTTGAGAAATAAAAGAACTATTTATTACTAACAGCCCAGACAGATATCCATTCTTCTTGAAGCTGGCAAAATGTGAAATTTAGTCTGGTCTTCAACAGTTAAAGATTTAATTTCTTCTTTTCCGAAGTGGCAGAACACCTCTGTACTTATAAAAGGGAAACAGAAGTATTTAAGAAGTCCATGCCCACCAAGAAGCACAGGTTTACGCTTCCTCTGGAATAGGTGGATGGCAACAAAAGTTTGTGTAATTCCTCCATGATTAATTCATGGATGAGGAAGGCCAATGGTCTTTTACTAATCCCAGGAACATAGCCAGCATCAACTTGTTACTGTTTTTATTATTTTAAACTATGTCTCTTATGAGTAAAAATAATTTTGTTTAATATCTTCAGATAGCTGGAAAGTTTTAAGTCATGATTTAGTAATGCATTTAAATAGGTGAGTCCTAAGATTTTCAGCATGACTGTTTAAACCTCCTTAAAATGTAACCTAGACTTTCATGTATCAGAAGGCTTTTCCAGCATTTGTTCCTCAGTGCTCTTCACAGATCAAGGTCCTCTTTTGCAATATTTTCAAGTAATTGTAAAGCAGTTATCAATAAAGAGTCATTTAAATTGGCACTCTCTATGGTAATAGCTAATATGGGATGCATAAATATTTACATCTACATATATATTCTCAACCTATTCTCCCCTTTTTTTGTCAATATTGTTTCTGTGTGCCATTTTCATGGCAGGGAACTGCTGAGCTACAAGAAAATGAAGGGAACAAATAATGACTGCAGGAAAAATGAGGGTAAGTGGCTGAAATGGGGCTACTGTGAGCATTTGCAGGTTTAATATAGCTAGTAGCACTTCAAAAAACATTTGTCAGTATTTGAAGCTTAGCGTGCTGCCTATCCTGTGCTGTCCAAGGAAAGCAAGCTGCTCCAGGGACTCTGGGACCAACCATTTATTTTAGGCCATAGTCAACCATTTCCTCCAAAAACACCCTTTCTGCAGAGTTGTAGCCTTGGTTTAAAACTTCACTCACAAAAGTATCTGAGTACAAGTCATATCTACATCTTTTAGAAGGAACCAAAGCAGGATGGTTTCAAACAATGCTACTAAAACTGAAGCCACAAAGGACTTAGGTTTTACTGGTTTACAGCACTTTATTACTGAAGATTGAGTTTCTTCATCCTGTTTTGGGACCTGTAGAAGCAACCCAGATGCACAGGCAGGTGAGATTTCTCCTCCTGTATTATAAGCCTGACTTTATCATCCTGTTTAACTGGTGCTCTGAATTAGTGCTTATTGTTCAAATTTATAAATTGATACAACCTCAGGGGTGCTGTTAAAAATAAGTGTCTCTAGCAAAGGTTTTAATTGATAGATGATATTGTGCAAATGGCTCCAGAATCATCCTCTTATTTCTGCTGGTTAGTGAAATGAGTGACTACTTCACCATATTGAGAAAAAAAAACAAAGTTCCTTAGAGCACAGGATTAGACTCACTGCTCAGTCACTGATCCCTCTTCTTAGGTTCAGAATCACAATTATCCTGCAGGCTCTCCAATGCAGAGGAGAGGCCAACATCTCCACCAGGAAAGGACAGTGCTGGTACAGAAGCAGATGGCTCCTGTTTGACCAAGAGAGACGTGATTCAGCACCTGTCCCCAGGCAGAAGAAACTCATTTGGCAGAGGGCTGCAGCAGAGCCTTGAACAGGCTTGTAAAGGCACCCTCCCGTCAGAGAGCAGCTCCTCTGCAATGCAGCTGATCTCCAAGGGTGCAAACTGGTGCCAAATTGCCTAAGGCCAGATTCATAGCTAAGATTCAGTGTGCATTTGCTTGATTTATTTTGTTTTCCATTACATTCTTGCTGCTTTTTTTTTTCCCAGCAAGCAGCCTATGATTTTAATGGGATATGCCTTGTTAAATGCTGTTTAACACTCTGAATGCACCCATAGGATCTATTTTGCCTATTTTAAAGTGGTGCTATAAAGCTTCCAAATCCATATCTTGATTATTAAAGGAAAAAAATGCTTTCTTAATGGATTATAGGTTAAGTAGGTGGTCCAGGTTAATAGTGAATATGCATTTATAAATATTTTCTGCAAGTGAGATGTTTTATCCATTCAGTCATGGCTCCAACATGAAAATGCTCTAAAGAAAGATATAACTACAGGAGTCCTCATGGTGCTGGAATACTTGAGGAATGCAGGGATGGAAGTAGATGATCTTTAAGGTCCCTTTAAGGACCAGCTTGAGGCAGATAATTTCACAAGCTGCTGGGAACCCATTAGGATGCTCTACAGAAGCGCTCGCATAGATGTGACAAGGATTCATATCTATAAACAAAGTTGTTGCACATTAAACCACTGTGGAGGTGCAGTCTATCTATCATTATTGCAGGATATCTATAGTTCTTGTCTAGCTCACTGGAGGATGTGTCTCCTATGCAAAAGCCCTTTGTGTGACTGTTAATTTTGATTATATGAGAAATAGTGAGTGTTGCTGCAGATGTTCACAGAGCTTATTCCTCAAATCTGCTCCCCAGGAAAGGAATCACTGCAGATAGAACTTCCCCCACCCCCTCCCTCCCCTCCTTCCTTGCCAACAGTGCAAGCAAATCAGGGCACACTTGTCTCAAGCATTTGTCAGTGTTGTCTGAAGTTCTTAAGCTGAAACTTAATTTGTTTCAAGATTTTTGTGTAGTAACAACAATGGCCATTTTATCATTCATCACCTAAAATAATAATGTCTATAAGGCAAACAACACACACACTACAATTATCACAGATGTTTTTCCAAACCACCTATGGGAAAACTAAAAATGACATTTTCATTATGTTGTCCTTTGAAAAGATACCTAGAATTACCCTACAAAAGTAATGATAAAGCATTTTAGTAATATTTTTACATCAGATGTCAAAATCATATGCAGAAAGTGGCAGCGAAAACTTAGCATTGTGCATTTGAAATCAAATACTGCAACAAGCACAGAAGGCTTTGGAATTAGATCTTCTCATTTCAAGGCTGACTGTGAATTAAATCATTGGTTTGTTTCTTGCCTGTCAGAAACACTTTTGTTTCTGTTTTGAATGTATTTTGTTTTCCTTCACTTCTTGTTTTCTCTGTCCACAATGTCCAGGTGGACTTATTACCCATTCTGTGCTAGGTCAGTAAAAGTCTGACTCCACGCTGTGCTCCAGGAATTTCACTGCCTTCTGCAAATGCCTCGGTCTCATGTCAACATTACAACCACCAAAGGATGCAAAACTCTTCTCTACATGAAACAACAAATCCAAACTGTTATTTCTACTTTTTATTCATCATATTTTACTGCCTGAAAACTAAGATAAAGTCCTTCCCTATGCAACTTGAAACTTTTGGAAATACTACCTATTAATAATAGCCCATTAAAAAAAACCCAAAACAAGGCAAAACCAGACCCATCAAATAGCACATTAAAAAAACCACACCACAACCAAACCTTTCAAACAGTGATCTGCTTAGAAAGACTAGTCCAAATCACAGAAATGCAGAAGATGAAAGAAAGAGAATAAAAAGGATTTCCTGGCAGGGATAATTTGTCAATCATTTACAAAAAAACTAAGATATCCAAACATCAGAAGTTACTTTTTTAAATGTAAAGGTCATAACTAACATACATCCTCATGTATAAAATAGAGTTAATGAAGCTGTTTGCAAGGGGTCTGAGATCTGAGGGGAAAAAGTTCTTTTTGGGTGCCAGTCAGGCCCAGGTGTGCTGCTAAGGAACCAAAGGACCTACCACATACTGCACATTTTTGTTTAAAGTCAGAGGTGGAACCATAACATTATTCCACTGACAGTCTTCCCTCTTCATAAAGGAACTGCAGGCATACCATGTGTTTTCTACTCTCAACAACAAAAACCATGCATGAAACAGAAGGGACTGTATGCAACTTTTGTACAACACGAGCTCTCCATGGGATGCACAGAAGTCAAGAGATGAGTGTTATACAGAGATACAGGTTATGAGTGAAAGGGATCTTCAACTTTCATGGATGCTAGGTTATCACTGGTTAAGCTGCATGGCATAATCTTTAAACCCTAGGCACAAAGAGAAATGAATATTTATTTATCAGACAGAAATTGCTCTCTCAATACTCCCTCTGTTTCTCCAGCTATTAAAAGGTTCACCATAGGACAAGTTTAGGATATCTCCTTAGGTTAATGAATACCCACAGACAAAAAAAAAAAAAAAAAAAAAAAAAAACAACTGATAATTTTAATGTATGTCTCTGTAACAAGGATAATATTCTTAGGATAAATCCAGTGAGATTAAAGGTGTGTCATAAGGGAATGCAACTCCCAGTGTTTCTCTTACTGAAAATACAGTGCAGCACAAGGTCTGCTGGATTACTGTGCTGGTTGTGTTCTGGCAAATTATTCAGCAATGCAAGAGAAATAGAGAAGGAATGCACACCACATAAGGTGTATGTGACACTGCATACTCAAACTGTTTGTCAACAATTATAAAAATCAAGAAAACAAAATTCAAAGTTTTAAAATATCATAGCTTGAAAGAATATACTGAAAAAGTATTGTGGTTTGCAACGGGTCAAAGTACTATTATAGCAAAACCACAAATTATTTATAAAAGTGGTTAACATGTATCTTTAGTAATAACCACAATTCATATATGGATTGAACTCTTTCAGTCAGAGGATCCCAATGTTTCACTGTCTGTATTCACAGCACAAACCCACTGTCTGAATAAGTGGGCTTCCATTCTGGAAAACACTGAAAAAATAATTGGTTGCAAGGCTCACACTTGTTCTCAATTGTACCAATTGCTTTTGTGCATGACATCAGCTTAGCTGTTAGCTTCTCTGCATTTTCCTGAGCATAGGTTTGTGCTCTTAAGAATTCCTTATAACATCCCAGAATTTTTGAGTTGTTGCAAAGCAAATAATAAGTTAAAAATCACAGAACAGGTAAAGGCAGACCACAGGCCCTGTGATGACCTTCTGACATGTTGAAACCAAAAGAGAGTTGTGAATAGAGCTCCTATATCAACATCACCAGAAAGAACAGCAATTAAAAAATTGGGAAAAGTAAAAAAAAAAAAAACAAACCCAAGAACTAAAAATTATCTCAGATGTAATCTACTCTTAATTACTTCTTAAACTTACTTGACTGAAGTTAGTCAAAGGGAAAAGTACTGAACAACCACTGTCTTAATAAAGGCTGTTTCACTGACTGGGAGTAAAATTTCTCCCAGCATTTAATCAAGTGAAGTATAATTTGCTGTGAAAAAGATACATGCTTCTAACAAAACAGAGAATAATGAAAATTATGCCAAAGAGATTTGTAATAGTACATTAACAAATTAATAATAATTCTTACTCCCCCAAATATATTTATGCTCATGACAGTAATTACAAGATACAAAAAGTTCTAAATTAATTCAACAAGGAATGTGAATCTGCATTGCAAAAACTCCCTCCCAGCACTTCCAGATCAAACAGATGCAGGACCAGACTTCCATACGAGCCCAGGGGGTTAATCTTCAAGGGCTCAGCACCCTCAGTTGTGGATGGACAGATTTTTAAATATGCCAAGGTCATATTTAGACACTTTCATGACTTCAAGAAGCAGCTGCCCCCCATTGCCCTGGCAGTGCCACAGAGATCAGGACTCTGCACACACACACAACACTGAGCTCTTGAGTTGAATATGATGACTTTGTTTTGGTGCCTAAACTGGGGATAATCTTTTGAAGGAAGTCTGGCTCACACTGGATATTGATTTTAATTTTAAAAATCTGCTCCATAGAGAATTCTTTGGATTTCTGACAAGAACCTCCTTTCTCATCTAAGTCCAGACAGACCAAGTGGGTGACCTGCTGTACATAGTTACATGGAAGCTGAAAGCTTATTGCTCCATTTGAAGTGTGTGCTGGACAAGAATCCTAACTATAAGTGAACACAAGTTGTAGTCCTTCCTCTTCATTTATTGTAATGAAATGACCTGTCATCTCAGGTCTCCTTGTCCTTCTAGAAGGGGTTATGTGGCACCAAAGTAACATTTGACAGCCTATGCAAATGAGCTGTGGGATACTGTAGTGCTGCTTTATAACCACCACCAAAGACTCCAATGGATATTGGGTTCTAACATGTTAATTGTAGCACAAAGAACGTTGAGACTGGCATACTCTAATAGTGCAAGTTATTTTGGTGATAAAATTATGGGAGGAGGACAAAGAAAAGATAAACTGGATCCAGATCTGTCCAGTAACCAGCTGGGGGAAGATGAGTCCCCACCCTGGGCATCCCCACCAGTGCAGCAGACTGTCTACCAACACATCTCCCTCAGTACCCACCTTGATTTCATCAGGACCTGATCAAACTCCCAGCAGGTTGGTTGCTTCTGCTTATGATGCTGCTTGTACAGAGGGGAGCAGGCATTAACCAGGGTAGGTGCTACACAGCAGCTGGTTTGTCACCTTTACACCTGTGTGCCATTGGGCCACCTGCTGCACACCAAGAGCTACCACCAACTGCCAGAAAAAAAAGAGGTGGGCAGCGAGAGACAAGTCTCTCATCGGTAGTGATTGCTTCCCGTGAGAGTTGCACACTGTGTTATTCTGTATTTTGTAGACACTGAAATGACATTCAAAGAAAAGATTTGGTGAAAAGGACCCTTTGCTCATCTCTTCCTTTTACCAGACACTATGGAAAAGGCAACACTGAATTGCTATCACTGTATTATAAGAATAGTTTATACTAATGTTTGCTACATCAATAAATTCACCCTTTTTAAATTACAGTGTATAAATTTAGGGATCTGTAACAAATAGCAAAAATTGCTGATTCTCAGAGAATGCTTTACTCAGTTATTTGCTGTGAAATCACAGGAAGCTCAAATAGGTCCAGTGGATAATTCATTGTAGAAAAGATGCTGAGCTCCCTGGGCACACACAGTGCACATGTTTAGAAAGAGCAGTAAAATGCAGGTAACACTTGAAAACATGTGAAACAGGCACCTGTTTCTGATTCTGAGTGAATTCTGAGTGGAAACACTGCTTGACTTGCAGGAAAGCCAGCTTGTCAGAGCATAAAACTAGGGGTCTCTGCTCCCTGGCTTAGAAAGGCAGTCCCTATCCAAGGACTTTACAGGGTTTTGCTGTATTTGTACAGTACCTGGCTACAGAGTGCAAGTCAATAACTTGTGCTCCTCAGCAGTATTGAAAAAAAGAGTATATTTCTCTGCCATGTCACAGAGTATTTCATGATGTACTTTCCTCACTCCTCCAGTCTTGTCTCCTAAGAGTGGTAAAACTCAGATTAAACAGTAGTCCCTCCCACTCTCCTGTTAAAGATGCATTAAGCTTTAACAGACTGCCCCTGTTTCTCCTTCCTTATTGCTCCCTGAGTAGGTGAGAAAAAGCTTTTGCAGACTTGCACTCCCCAGGTTACACATCCTTTCCCTCACAGAGGAACCAAACACCAGCTTCCTTCTGCTGAATTTGTCCTGATAAACCAACCCCCTTGTCCTCCAAGACAGCCACAGGTTGAGCTGATCAGGTTAATCTGACAGGCAAAAAGCCACTGGCATTAAGTCAGAGGGTAGGAATCCATGAGGAAGGAGCAACTAGTCCTCACCTTGGTAAGGAAGCACTGGTTCAGGAACAGCTCACTTCTGAAGACATCTCCTGCAAACTCCCAAAGCCCTTACATCAATCTCTTGGCCCCTGTCTGTTGTCCCTCCCACATGGGCACTTCCAGCACACTCTCCTGGACAAGGGGTCAAGGCAGAGGTGGCTCCACACCACCCTGCACTGAAAGCACTTCTGAGCAGATCAGCCTCTGTGGTTCATCAATTTCCAAGGCAATGAATTCTGTCTCCTCAGAGAAGGGGATCCTCACTTGTCTTTGGCAAAGCTCCTGGCTGAGGGCACGGCCTCACGTCCACCTCAACATCCCAGGGCAATCCCACAGCAACCTCTAACTCTCAGCCAACTCCAGCCTTGCTCCCATACTTGCCACACCCATTAAAATCACTGAAAACTGAAGGAGGAAAATAACACTTTCCTCTTTTCAGCGCCAGGGAGCCACATCTTTCTGCCCTCAATGAGATGGAAGGAAAAAGAAAGGAGAGCCAGCCCCTGGGAAAGTGGAGCAACAAGACAGAAGATAGGGGGGATACTGGCACCAAGGGTGCACACCAGAAGCCTGCACTAGCTGCCTTCACAGACCCCAGGCTTTCTGGCACAGACTCGTGGATGGTTTGGAGAAAAAGATACCCTTCATTTCTTTGTCTTCAGTCCTCTTCATTAAAATAACATAGCACTGCATCACTGCAGCTCCAGACAGGTCAGACTTGCAGCAGTGGGGAGTCAGTAGGCAATGTCCAAAAACCAGGAGTTATGCTGGGCTATATACCTTGTTTTAAGTTTCTCAACCTTCTTCCAAAAAGCCCATCATATTTTATTTGGGAAGTAGTGAGGCAGGCGTAACAGCAGGCCTGCTACACTAACAGTGATGAAAACCCAGACTTCCGCTGCGAGTAAATCAGCATAAAAGATTTTTTTTTTCCGTCTTGTTTTAATGTCTTCAAATTACCTTAACACACCAACTGGTAAGACAATGTTCTAAAATTACCGTAACTGTTACTATAAAAATGCTAGAAGATATTATTCTTCATCTTTTTTTTTTTTTTAGCCCGAATAAAATTGAAAGATGCAAAAAATGTTAGAGAAAAAGGGTGAACAACCCAAGATTGACAAAAAATATTAATATCTTAAATCACTAAATTCTATTTTCATTTCTCTAAGGTTGTTAAATACATACTTCTTCTAGCTGATGGTAAGTGCTTAGGAAATATAACCTATGCATTTGGCCTGGGAGAGCCCTATTTGTGATACAGAGAAAAACATTTCAATCTCTGCTCCAGCCATATAGAGCCATAACAACCACTGACTTCTGTGGTGCTCTGCTACATTTATCCCAGCACAAGTGAGTCTAGACCCTGACCCTTGAATTGTTCACAGAGAATCAAATGCAGCCCTTATTACTCTCGAGAATAGACACGTTAGTAAAGTAGGTACTTGGAATAACGCAAAGAGCCTCTTCAATAATGCTGTTTGTGAAGCTGCATTGTGTTTCATTCATAATGGACAGCTTCAACCCTGGTTCGGCACTGGGCAAGAGTTCTTAGGGAATGCAACAAAGATCCATAGAGTAGCTATGTTACTGCAACAATTAAAATCACTTTGAAAATGTCCAGATGGAAAAGATGAAACAGCAACAATTACACAGTGACAGCGGTTTGTGAAAGATACCTGAAACAGAAAGAGATCTCTACAGAACAGAAAGAATTTATGTTGACAATGCTTTTAAGAAAACCTATCAGAAATAACCCTTTGTCCTAGGACCAAAATGTTTTTCAGGACCATTACCTCTTCCAGACTCCTCATGCCCTTCATTTTTAATTAGCTTTTTCCCTGTGCTTGGTTCCATTTCCGCTGTAATAGCTGTCTTCAGTGCTGTCCTCATACCAGAAATGTTAGCAGGCAATCAGTGCTCTTGGGACAGGGACTTGGATTACAGAGGCACAAGGAAGCAGATTTACAGGCCAGGCTTCTTCTGCCTTTGGGCAGTAAGCTGGTGGTCTGAGTAGTGGGATCTAGTCTAAATTGATCAATAGACACATCTGCCCACTCCTAGATATCTGCCTGAAGGTAAAAGCAGAACCAGCTCAGAATAGGAACAAGGCAAATACTTGAACACGTTGTTTTAAAAGCAACCATAACTCCACAAGCAGAACCCAACTCACCAGAGCCACAAGATCAGATTTTGTTTTACTTCTGTAATATCTTTCATTTTTATAAAGCAATTCCTGGTTTCTACTGCATCTTTGATTAGAACCTAAGCTCTAGTTTTCTCCAATAAGAATAAACAAACCTGTACTATCTCACTTCCATTATGCTCCAAACCTGTTAAACTTCTCAAACGGCTGATCCTGAGGAGTGTGGTTTCATTTCCTCAAATTTCCTGAAATATTCCACAATGCTGTTGCTTTATCTCCCCAGCTACAACTGCCTGCTCTTGCCCAAATGGATTTTTAGAATTCTTTAGCAAGAATTCTGTAGCAGCTGAGACTATTCCAATATGGCAGAAACAGACAGGCCGCTTCCTCGGCCCCTGGGCGGCGGCACCTTGGCCCGCAGGGCCCCTCCGAGCGGCTCTGCCAGGCTCGCAGCCCCCGACACGGGCGGGCCCGGGCTCTGCACTGCCGCCCACTCCTGCACAGGGCCCAGGGCAGGGCACCAGCCCGGTCAGTGAGCAGCAGGGCCCGCCCGGCGCCAGGGCCACCCCGACACCAGGGCGGGCCGGAGCGGCGCTCGGGGGAAACCCGCTGCTTGCCAGGAAACTTTCCCGTCTGTGGCAGCCCAGGGCAGCAGGTCCCCAGCCCACCCGGTCCCGCTGCCCTCAGCCCCCTGGGCCGCACCCTCCCCTCACCTTGGCGAGAGTGGAGCCAGCAAGTTTAATAAAAGTGAGCGATTTTTTATCTGTATTTTTTTAGTTTTCAGGCTGTGTTTAAAGGCTACCCTGATCCATGAAAAATGTTTGCAAACTGAGCACCTGCCAGTAAAACCCACGATGGCGCAATTGTTACTAATTCGTTACTTTGGTGCACGCCAAAGTGCGGCTTATAATCAGGTGCGGCTTGTAATCGTGAAATTACTGTAATTAACATCCAGCAGCCATTTTTGCTGTTCTCATTGCACTTGAACAGAAACTTGATACAAGTCACGCATTTTGTGCTCTCCTTTTTCAGAGATCTCTCAGATCCTGTCACTTCCCACAAGGAGAGTAGTGGAGGGAGCCAAGAACCACCACCTTCTTTTTACCTCTTGACAAAGGGCATTAACCAATATCCTCGCTCCCAAATAAAGTCAGGTTCATAAGCAACAGCAGGCATTTCTTGCCGAGCTGATGTTGCATTCATGTGCTGTTTTTCCATATGGTTTCCGACTATCGTTATTTGTAAACACACTAACAGACACGGTCATGAAAAAAGCACATAGAAACTCCCAAATACTTAAACTTAGATGACTAAACCATTTCCCTCTCCAGAACTACCTTTTTTATTACATATTTCCTTGCTTTCCTTAGCCCCTACTAATCAGACGGGTTACTAAGATATGCCAAAATGATTATCAGTTTCTCAAGCATTCAGTATTTTTGAGTATTAACTATAGGTTCAGTTTAATTCTATTTTTATCTGAACTAGTCTGCCCATTTCTAATGGTATGGCTATATTAAAAAAAAATAAAAATAAAAACCTTTCTTATTTTAGCCTAGAGATGCAGCACGCTCTCCTCCTCATTTATAAATGTTTTAAGGTCTCAACACTACAGGTTTTTTTCTCTTTTCCACATTAGTAAGGAAAGGTGCATTTCATTTTTAACTGCTTGATTAATATACATTTTGCAAAATACTTGGCAGTAGTATCTTCCCCAAAATTATGATCTTGCAATTATACATCTTAAGCTGTAATGACAGAAGACCAATTCAGTTGCTGCAAAATTAACATCAGCATCAAACGGCTGTCTCCCTGAGCCTGTTTACTCTCATCTACTGATCTAGAATTCTTATCAAGAGCATGATAAATTATTAAGATGTAAGACAACAAAGACTCCTCCTTGAGTGATACTACAAAGGCATTCTTCTAATGCCAAAATTCTTATTATTGTCAAAGCAATTGGAAGAAACAGCAAGATGAAGTAGGGTCCTATGTAAGATTCATCTCAGGAAGGTGTGTACTTAAGATCCCCCAGGTAAAGAGGAGAGCCAGTCAAAGGAGAATGCTGAATCTGTGGCATTTCACCCCAACACTCTTGCCATTTTCCATTCAGATAGTAACTGAAAAAAATGCTGAAGAAAAAAAAAAGTTATGGTCCAATATTCTGTTGGCAAAGTACAGTCACTGGTATTTATTTTGTCATCATAATAGCCCTTGGCAGGCTATCCTTCCCAGCAATACAACAAACATTTTAAATGCCTTTTCAGCTAAGCAGCTTGGAAAGCTGTGCAAAAATAAACCACAAGTAAGCAGTTTCAAACCAAGAGTTAAAGCAACAGTAACTGCTACTTAATTCCTACTTATTTGCAGTTGCCATTGTGACAGCACAAAGGAAGTAACCAGTCAGGATTCACTGCTTATGCAGAGTGAACAAAACTTATTAGCAGTATAGCTGTCAACTAATATAGAACAGTTTGGGTTAGGAGGGACCTTAAAAATCATCTGGTTCCAATACCCCAGCCATGGGCAGGGACACCTCCCTCTAGATCAGGTTGTTCAAAGTCCCATCCACTGCAGCCTTGACACAGAGTGAAGTGTTCCAGTGCCTCACCAGCCTCAAACCAAGCCACTCCTTCCTGGAGCCCAACATAAACCTACCCCCTCTCAGTTTCAAGCCTTTCCCCCTTGTCCCAGAACCGTGCACCCCTGTAAAAAGTCCCTCTTACAGGCTCTCCTTTAGGTACTCCAAGGATCTCTAGGGTCTCTCCAGACCCCTTCTTCAGGCTGAACAGCCTTAGCTCTCAGCATGACTTCACAGGAAAGGTGTTCCATCCCTCTGAGGATCTTCATGGTCTCCCTTCAACAGATTCCTGTCCCTCCTGTGTTTCCAGCCCAGACACAGCCCTACAGGTGGGCTCTCACCAGAGTACAGCACAGTAGAGGGGGCTCTGGAGGCAGCCCGGGGTGCTTTGGCTTTCTGGACTGCAAGTGAATGCGGTAACAAATTTCTCTGAAAAAGTACATTTGCTTAGTGAAATAGAGTTGATAAGCCTTCGGGATGAGAAAACTGGCTGAACACAAAGTGTCATTTGCTAATGAAAAGGCCTACAGACTGCTGGCAAACTAGTTTCTTGTGCTAAACTTGTGTATACTGTACTTGCATCAGCAGCAAGTTTTCAGCCTACAAGGTTTGGTTTACGTTCCTTTTGTAATTCAATCTTCTTCTAGGATTCTGTGCATATATGATCATTTTTATACAGGTTCTAATCACACCTTTTTGAAAAACATTCTCAATTTGCTGTGGACTGTAAGAAAAGTATTCTCATGGAGAGAAATCAAGGAGAGAACAGACACTGAAGTGCTCATTTAAAAGAGCTAGTAGCCTGGAATGAAAGATTTTTTTTTCCTAGCACTACACTTGGATCAGTCACAGCCTCAGTCTCTCTTCTTCTGAGTCTCAGACTCTAATATTTGATAAGCCTTCAAGACCCTGACAAAGAATATTTTCTCCAGATCAAGAGAATCTCATCTCTTGTCTTCCTACTGCTTTAATGGGGGTAAGACTAAGCTATAAATGCATGTGACCCCCAGAAGGAGCAAAGGAGTTTAAATTTAGAGATTTTGCCTGGTAGGTACTAAATAAATGTACAAGCCTAGGCCATATTGCTCCCCAGTACACATTCTCAAATGACACACTCTAAAGCAGCATATATACTGATTACAGAAGCACAGACTTAGCTCTAGTTCTCTAGTCTTGCCTATTTTATCCTAAAGAACACATTATTTCTCAGAACTGTATCTGATAGGGGCATTAATTCACAGATTGAAGAGCAGAGTCATCACTGGACACTCTGTCTAGTCCCAACCCCACATTACATGATTGTCTTTACATGATTGTCTCACTAGCTGACTAATTTCCAGTTCAAACTTAAATTTACCTTCTTGTTTAGTATTAAGGTGACAGTCCACCTGCAACACTCACTAGCAGAAAAGCAGAGGCACAGCCAACACTGGCTGCTTTGCCCTTTCTAGTGCAAGTCAGAGGAAACTGCCATATGGCTGTGGGTGAAAGCACATGTCCCATTTACAAGTCTTGCTGGAAGGCTGCTCCCCTGGTCTTACCACAGGAAGATTAGAAATATATTTCTAAATCAGTCTAAACATTTGCAATTTATCCTTTTTTTCCTTATCTTTAAGTTAATACACATAATGCTTCCAGTTTTCATGCATTTGTCATTCTCCATTATATTTCCCTCCATATGCTTTCAAACAATACCTTTGCAAATATTTCCCTGACAACCAAAATTACAAAATTTTGTGCATTCCCTTCACCAGTCACCCTTCTCAATGTACAATACTGGTTTAATCTACCATTGTCAAATTAATTCTGATTGTCTAGTATTTCTTTCCCTTCTCCCATCATGTATCACATCATGTTTACTTCCTTTGAAATTTTGTTGGGGAATTACAAGCCATTTCTTGGTCAGACAAAGGTTGTACCACTTGACTGGCTAAATACTGTACTTTTCTAAAAATACTAATTTACTTAACTGATATTAAATGCCTGTTCTCTGCTACAGTTAAGTAACCACCCTGAATGGCAGTCTGGTTATCAGAGTTAGAAAACTTTTCAATTCCACTCCTGCAAATACATTTTCTTTCTCTACAAGAGAAAAAGCTACAGGAATTATTAGGCTGCTTGAGAACATGTCCTAAAAGCCTTGATCTTTCAAGGTGATGAGTCATTAAATCTGACTGAATTTAATGTGACTTCAAGTTCTTGGTCCATTTTGGGTTGGACTCCCAAGCTCAGAACCAAACATTGGTAAGAAGTTTTCAGTGAACACAGAGCAGCCACAGAGAACAGGAAGATTGAAGAGTTTACAGAAGAATAGGTAAAAGGACAGAAAAACTGGAAAAAAATAATTTGAACATAAATCTTTAAACATCTGAAAACCCAGATCAGCACCCAATGCATATGTTGAATAAATGAGCCATTTTTCTTACTCAAATAATCACAGTAGCATACATTCTGATGCCAGTTTGAAGAGATTACAGCAGCAGTAATATTAGATTCAGTAAACAACTACTGAATGTATATTAGTATTCTGCATCTTTTATTACTTAACCCTTTAGAATAGCAATTAGTTTTCTGTTTAATTGATCAAATAAAGTTGGTAGAATGACAAAACTGAGGCATTTTATTGATCACAGTTTTTAATGCAAACTGAGGACTGCTGAGGTAGCAGAACTGTCCACAATCGGTTACAGTGTACAGCGATAAACTTCCCATCTCCTATCAAGCCTTCAGCGTGCTGTTCACTACACAGTCTTTATCTTCACATGCTGACACATGTAATCTAACATTCTCACTTCGCCACAGTAGAAGCAATTGCTTGACAATTTGATTATGCTTTCCTGTCAGCTCATACACAGAATATTCTTGGAGCTTTCAAGATCTGCAAAATATTTTGATTTTACAATGATAATAATCTTGTGGGGAAAACATCATTTTAAATATTGATTTCTGATAGGCAACCTGCTCCAGATCTGCATGCAGAAACTGCTCAGAACATCTAGAAGCAGATATGCTGCACATGAGAAGAGAGGCAGAAATGACAGTAATGTGCAAATAACAGAGGGAAAGGGTCAGTGGATGAAAGCAGTTACTGTCTGACAGCTGCTCTCCTTGCTGTGTGAAATGACTGGATGGTCCCAGTCTGGGCTGTGGGAGACAGGCATCCTCCCCACAGAATTCCAGACAGTCTGAGCACAGAGGCCAAATCCTGAAAGGACACAAGGGACACCTTTATGTCTAAAAATGGTTTTGGCAAATCCTGGGTGAGATTCATGGAAACAGGAAATGACAGAAGACATGCCCACTTGCTGCCTGCTTAGTAGCATCACTGAGACAACTGAGCACTGTACAGCAATTGCTGTCAGTGTAGCACCTTGGGTTTGTTTTTCAGAACATGATCTGCAGCTCAGTGTTTTTGGGCTGCAGCCAAAGAGCTGCTGCCCAGGTCAGAGGTTGGGGCCAAAACTGAACTGCTGCCACCTCTGTGTTCCCTCTGCCCTGTGGTGGTTTGGTATTAAATTGATCCCCTCAGTCCATTCCATTTCATACTACATCAAAATCCCCAGTGGCTCAAGGCCATGTCCAACACCCCACAGCAAGGTCTCAATCAAACTCTTGGGCTCTGGTCATATCCTAGAGCTTAGTGCTCACACAGTTCTCTTGGTATAGCCAGAGATGTCAAGTGGGCTCTCTGTGCTAACAAAACCACCAGAGCAACATGTTTGGTAAGCAGAGCCCACGCAGTTAGGTTTGTTGCCTTCAAATGAAATTTAAAGAAGCATCTTTGTAACAAAAGAACACTTGCTTCCCTGAATGTCAAGCGACATAAAGGTCTAAATCCCGAGGAACAAATTGTGTAGACATTTTTGAGATCAGTTTCTTTCACCATATAGTCTGGATTCCTACCTCAGACTGAAGCAAATAGAGGACAGACATCCAAAGATTTTTTTTATTTTTTTTTTAATGTGGCTGTTGAACATATCTGGAAACATTACCCTAAAACCCAAATTGCCTTGGCACAAGAAATTCCAAGTAGAGCTTTTATTTGCTTAAAATAAAGCATTATGGGTTTGGGTTTTTTGGTTTGGGGTTTTTTCTTGTCTATTTTGCCATTTTCAAGACATCAAAACACATTTTCTTCCCATTTTTCTTGTTGCCATTGTCCCCAAGGTATGACAGTTACATGAAAGAGAACAAGAGAATAACTGCAGTGATGGAAGACAGAGCAGTCTTGGATATCTAGACTCAGACTGAAAAGCAAGCACATTAAAATGGCAGAGATACCTCTGAAAATAATCCCATTAGTGAAACTGCATGACTAACAATAATTTATATGCACCCAGAACATATGTGCATCCCCAGAACACAATCAATCACTTCACCTGGAATACAGCCACTCAGCACTATAATATTCATACATACAAGCTGTTAGCTATCATTAATCAAAAAGCTTTTAACTAATTACTTTAACTTTTAAACAACAAATTTATGAATTTACACTAAATTACCAAATTGCCATCATATCTTCTTTCAAAAGGTATCCAGTTAATAATTTGCGCTGTGACAAATGCTAGACAATCTTGGTGTGTCACAAGAAGCAAATATGTCACACGAGACACCCCGTGATGTGAAAACCTTGCCAAGTGTGCAGAGCTGTGACAGGCTGAGAGACATGGACCTCAGAAGATTGTGTGCAGCCCCCTTACATCTAATGGGATCACAAGAAATCTCCAGGCTGAAAACATCCAATGTAAGACATTTTCACTTGCTGTACAGGATACCACAACTCACTGAAGTCAGTTACTGTTGAACAGGAAGAGCAGCTTAAGAAACAGAAATTATCCAGCATAATATGAAAGAGGCTTTCTTCCACCACACAGAAAAGTACAGAAGGTTCAGTTCCCTGAGACTTGTTAGATGAGACTGTTTAACCTAAGGCACTACAGTTTGAAGAGGAATTATTTAGTTGTAACCAGTTGATTCCACTGCTGTGCTGTAGCCCAACTTGCCAAGAGTGTTAAAATGCTATTACTTTTTCAGGATAGACTTTTCATTAAAAAAAAAAATATGACAGCCTGCATGAGAAGGGATTATGAACTACTAAAGCAGAGTACTTTGACAAATGGAGTCTCAGATTAGATTAATTGAAACTGTTGCATTTTCTAAAATGTAATTATGTATACATTTTCTGACTAATGCTGAATTACACATACAAATGGAAAAAAATAGAAGGCAATACTGAGTAAAACAGCTCAGCTTTTTCAATTCATATGAAATGTTTCATCTTAAAAGTGATCAAAATTTAAACTGAAGTGCTTTTTAGATGGCATCTAAAAGCTTCAGGGGCCTCTTTTCTGTTCTAGCTTAAGTTTTTTGTGACCAATGTAGCATTTCTTACCAAACTGCTCTTCTCAGAAATACAATATCTAAGGCTACACAGCCCAGCGGCGTATATGAGGCTGTGATAAAACACTTCTGGAGTCTTTTTCTTCCACTCTTCTGTTTTCATTACTATGCAGGCACCCTCCCCAGGAATTGCATGAAATTCATGAATTGCGTGGCATCAAAACCACATCGTTGTCCCTTCATGGTCAGATCTAATAAACATTGACTATATAGAGAGATTACCAAAAAGAACAGCCTCTCATCTCTCTGCCTGACTCCCTGAAGCACATATTTTGTTTTATAAATGAAGAAAATATATTTTTATAATTGCAGCAGGTGTGGAATATAGATGGCTCTTTATTTATGCTAATAATTACAAATAAATGTCAGGCCTACCACATCCTTGATCATTTAAGTCACCTTAATGATACATGAAATACAAAATAAGTCTTCACTAAAGGTCTCTAAAGAGAAAAGGCCAACACCAGTAAATAAAGAAGGATTATCATGGTGGGGCAAACTTGAAAGGAGTGGTATTCATCCAAAACACAATTTATTTGACAGTAATTTTCTGTATTTTCCCTGCTATTATTGAAGATATGTTTTTGACTAAGAATTTTTTTCCTCGAGAATCTATTCTCTTTGATCAAAAGTTATATAGTCCTGTTAAGTCATGTGTTAATGGTTTCACCATTTACTGCATAAGAAAAGTTATCATGATGTCATCAGCTTGTCATTTAGAGACCTAATACAGGATTAGAAAACTGAAGAAAGCGTCTTAGGAATGAACTTAAAAATCAATGAGTTCAGCTTCATAGAGTTGAAATGTGAATGATGAAAGCACAATCATTTCAGAATTTTTATTTTATGCCAACAGTTAATATGGCGAAGGCATTTCCAGAGATTGTTTCTGAATTGTTACAGGTGATTATTAGTTTTAGTTCCTTCAGACACCTCAAATCACTGCAAAAAATGGGTAACCCTAAGAACAAGCATGAATGTAACCAGATTCCACCGTGACCCCTTCCCATCAAACACAGACAGTGCCTGGCATTGTAGGAAGACCACCTCAATGCAACTCAGGCTCTAATCTGAAACCTTTTGATATATTCAATGGAAGTCTAAAACTAGCTAATTATCATATGTTCATCTCCAGCTTACACAAAGGTCTGAGGCACCAGTTAGAGCAGAGGACACTGTGAACCAGTTTGCTCCTCCTTTACGCCTCAGAGGAAGGACAGTCGCATCCCCCTTTCCCTTGGTCTGCACAAACCAAGGTGTGCCAGACGTGCCACCACTCCTTGGTCCCCTCACTCCCCAGAAGGCCAGTGCACTCCTACATCTCCCAGCTCCCCAGCCCTGTTAGCAGTATTCCCTGGTGCTTATAAACACCAGGGCTCTACATTCATTCACATGCACCCTGTTTCAGACTCTAAACCCTGCTAATGCAGTCTTCTGGAATAAGTTCATCTTTATTATTTTTCCCCTAACTGTTGTCATTTAGAAACCACGTAGTTGTAGAACAGCCCTTTTGGGGAGCACTCCTTTAGCAATTGCATTAGCTCATGATGCAGATATGTAAAAATCAGGAAAAGCAAGAATACATTTATGATATTTTAATGCTGTTGTTCTCTGCAGAGTTTAACAAATCACTTCCCTCTATTGGCAATCAATTATGTCACAGAAAAAAAAAAAAAAAGCATCTCTCAAATCATAGCAATGCTGACTTTTTTTGCTTTACCACTGTGCTCTCATATTCTTACAAGGTAAAATTAGTATAAGTGGCAGTATGTTTCCACAAGGCACAGCAATGAAGCTGTCGTGTCAAGAAAGCTGGTTTGTCTCACTAAAAAAAGTTGCAGAGAACACAAGCCACAGAAGGCTTTTGCTGAGAAACCATCTGCTTTAACTATCAGACCATTTCCTGCTCACTATCCTATGTTTCTGCAGGGTAAGGACTATGAGGACTTCTCTCTCTGTCAAACAATATTCTTCCACAAGAGCCTGAGCTCTAGACAGCTCAGATACACATGCCTCCAACATCCATGATTTACAAAACTTAAAGACTTTAAAGTGTCAGAAGTGATGAGGAGAGATCCCTGCCTTGGCAACGAGCAGGAGTGACAAGCAACAGGGGAGGGGCAGGGACTGAGCTTCAGCACCTGAGGTCAGAGCCACCTCTGCTTCAGGAGTCCTGAATTTCCACAGCTTGATAGCGCTCCTGTCAGGGGACTACCAATACAAAAGCAGTTATTAAGCTACTATTCACGCTGAGTCAAAGTGAAAAAACAAGGCAGACAAGCAAGCAATAGCAGAAATTGCTACTTAATAGTCATGGCCCTATCAAAGACAGCTCATCTACACTTCCCACTCTCTCCTTGCTGCTGAGCATCTCCCTACCACTTCTGAACTCTGCTGCAGTAACTGTTCTCCTATAAGAAAGTTCCTTGGGGCCTCACAATGTCCTCACCTAGCCTTCCTCAGTAGCTAGCATTTCATTTATGCTTTGTTTCTTAATGATTAAAATATGGTTTGGGTTTTTTATTTCCTTAAATCCCATACCAAGTTTATGCCTTTCTATTCAGCTGGTATGTCTGCAGTAGCTGGTGTGAAATGAGTTGGTGACCACTCTCCAGTTTTGCAGCAATACATATTTGGTCCAGCTGTCATCCATGCTTGTCACCCCAGACTGAGCATTTCAGCCAAAGTCCAGTAAGCACCAGACTTGTGCAGTGTTATTGTGGCAATGAGGAAGAGCTCAACCAAACAAGGCTTGTTTTCTGAATGCAGCATCTGCATTTCCCATACTTTGGGCTTCACCTTGCCTGGAGATATCAATAGATGGTTGGAGAAGGGACATCTGATCATCTATTGACTACCTCTGTTCAGCAGAAACCCCTGGTGTAAAGGCAGCAATAGCAGTTGTCTTGCACACTTATCACAGCTAATGCTGCCTGCTGGAGCTGCTCTTGGTTATCTGCACTTAAGTACCAACATGCTGGGGCTTCACTGCTGGAAAGGGTCCTGAAGCAAAATGACTACACAACATGCCTGTCCCACCCTGCCATGCAGCCACTTTTATTAGTGCTGATATCTGCTCTCCTACTGCCAAATCCCCCCTTCCCACACAGGGAGCATAGAAAGGGATTTCATACTGTGTTTCCATTAAATACAAAAGCTCAGAAGTAACTCAAACTGTCAGGATTTATTCTGAATCAATTTTTCCCATAATAAACAGAAATTCAGTTTTCTTGTGGTTAAACAAAATGAAATGCACACAGTGAAAAAAATTAAAGCTGTCAAGCTATTAGATGTCTCACGTTAATGTGCATAAATGTTCAGAATTTAATGGGGAAAGGTGTTAGCTTTAGTAATTAATATTAGATGTTGCCAGTAAAAATTAGACTTGGTTTCAGAAAACTGGTTGACCTCTTGATCCTCCAGATCATTGCATATGAAATCCTTTTTTCATTACACGGTTAAGTGTTCACATACAACATCCTACTTCTGATTAATATAGCAGGCAGAAGGGGTATTTCTTGCAGTGATTTCCCTACAGGTTTGGTAAGTTTGGAGGGGGGAAGAAGGAATTTAAGCAACTAGCTGCTGAAAAGTTGGTTTATACCATAATTACTGTCATAAATTATTTTTACCTGAATATGCTGCTCTGTATTCTAGTTGTGGAAGGACAAGAGTTTCTTTTTTTTTTTTTACTAAGAATTTGAGCTATTTAACATAAAATTTTCATACCATGCAGTGCAATTCCTGGTCTAGTTTCCAATAGGACTTCTGGAGAATTAGGCAAAAATACTTAATGTCTATTCCCCAAGTGCCAACTTTTGGCTGCTGAACACATGGCCCAGAGCAACAGATGACGTGCCGGACAGCCTCTAGGGAACAAGAGGCATTATCCTCTGCTAACGCTGAAAGTAGAGCCTTGTTACCCTCGTGCTTACTGCTAGTTTATATTTCTGTCAGAAAGCAGCAGACCTGTTTAATGCAATGTTTGATTCAGCCCAGTTGCTGTTGGGTGGCTGGCCATCTCCATCCTTCCTTCTCTTTTCCATGGCATGATGTGCTCTGGAGCCATGAGTCACGTGAGGGAGAGGCACCTGCTGGTAGCTACAACCATGGACCCCTCAGGGGCAGTGCCTGGAGCAACTGCAAACTTCTGTTTCCTGCAGCTCATGGTATGAGTACATAGTGAGGGAGCACCATTTGGAAGAGGGAAAGGGCAGCAGGCCAGGAGGGCTCACTAAGAGCCACGGTGTGTAGACCTGTCAGTGTACCTGGGATGACCCTGACCACAACACTACACAGAGGAGCAGATCCCAGCCCATCAAACACTGCACCTCTGCTCTGTCCATGAGGGGCAGGCAGAGCAAGAGCAGACTCTGCTTCTCCAGCTGTCCTCGTGCTTCACCTGTACTCCCAGACCTCTCTACTGCCTGCTTTGCCACAGCACTGTCACCAAGCTTCCTTCTTTTAAAAGTTACGGTGATGCAAAGTGCTTACAAAGATGGAAACTATGAAAAGCAATTAATTTGCACTGGCAACTCAAACTTGACAGTGATGCTTTAACAACCTGGTTGCTCAACCCTTCCCCTCCACTCCCACCCCCTATTTAGATCATCCTGAAGATAGGGAAAACGGAATTCTTTTCATGAAAGCATAAATAAAAGTGACTTTTCTTTTACCTACAATAACATTTTAAAGAGGAGAAAATTGCATAGAACACACTCAAATATATTTAGTAAATTATTAATCTAACAAAAGCCAAGTAAAAAAAATCATACATTCAGGAAACATTGCATTTTTTATTAATTGGCTGAAAAGTCCCCTGGTAGTTTCCTCTAAGCTGACTATTGCTTAGGAATTAAGAATTCTTAAAAATATATATAAATTGTTTTATAATTAGAATGCTTTTTAATTCATCAAGTATGTGAACTCTCAGGTATTTTAATATCTCTGTTTCTATTAATACACCTTGCAAAAGTCCACCCATGCTATATTATACAAAGGACTCATCCTAGGCTTTATACCACACAAATAAGCCCTCATGGCTCAAGCAGCTCCCAAGGTGCCAGAAATTTAGAGGTTGTACTTGGAAATGCAACAGCTCCTCCTCATGCAGTAGGCTGGACAGGCTATTTCTGACCATCCTTCATAACTACAGTAATTTCATGATTATAAGCCACACCATTTTGACTAAAATTTTGGTCAGAACCCAGAAGTGCAGCTTGTAATCCGGAGTGGCTTATATATGAACAACATTCTAAAAGTTGCCAACCCGGAAGTGCGAGCCTGCAGCAGCCCCAAGCCGAGTTGGAGCCCGGCTGGCCCCAGCAGAGGTGGGGCTGGAGTCGCGGGGTCAGGGCAAGCAAACGTGGCAGCGGTGGTGCAGGCAGTGGGCAGGGGCAAGCAGGCGCAGCAGCCAGCCCCGAGCGGCCCCGCCGAGCTGGGCTACCTGGCCCCGTCAGCAGCCCCGAGCAGGCCGAGTCCGCCCAGCCCTGAGTCAAGCCAGTAAACCCAACGATCCCGCGATTCTGTTACTAAAAGGCAACTTTGTGAAAGTTGCACGCGGATCCTCTCTGCGAACAAAAGTGCGGCTTATAATCCAGTGCGGTTTATATATGGAGGAAGAACAAAATGTTGCCAACGCCCCGGAAGTGCGGTTGATAATCAGGTGCGGTTTGTAATCGTGAAATTACTGTACTTATCTCAGAAATACAGTGCATTAGTCCTTGAAGTAGCTCTTTTTTTATTTTATTTTGGTTTTGAAGGTTTTTTAGAATTTTAAAGAGAGTAGAAGGTTATTTTGTTTCCATAATACGTAGATGTTTACATACCATCATTCAAGTCCCTCTTGGACAGGGACCCCCAAGCTGGCTCCATTCTGAGCCACTGGTTGGAATGGCACTGTAATGTTTGCAGTATTACTTATGGAAGCTGTATGAAATGTATAGATTGCCTTACAATAGCCTTAAGAATAGTTCTCTGGTATTACTGAGCCAGTTACTAGATGTCAGTCAGAAAAACACCCAAACATGCTTAGCACTACATGCCTTGGTAAACTGAGATTCAAGAACTGGGAATCTACTTGTACTTCAAATTACCTAGACAACAGATTACGATGCTCCAGTAAGATTTTGTTTGCTGATGTAGTTATCTACAAGAAATGTGAATTATAACTTTTTGTTTCTTCCCTTTACTGTTGTCATTAGCAAAACCTTTTTAAACTCAAAAGCACAAGCAGGTCTTCTTGACAGAGACACAACTGCTAATGGCAGCAAAGACATTTGGTATGGTACAAACCTAGCTCAATGCAGGACAACCACATAATCTGGGACAAGTAGGCAGCAGCATTCTCCCACAGCTGTTTCCTACTTTTGTGCAGAGCTGTGTTCCAGGTTGTGGGTGCCTTTGCATGTTACTGCACAGCAATTCCAGACAACTCCTAAACAGAAGCCAGAGTTGATGGTGGGCTCTGTCAGCTGGTTGCAGATGAGAGTCAGCCCTGAGCTCCTCATGTCAGCACTGCTGATTTGTGCCAGCCAGAGCTGGGCATTGCCTTCACTACCACAAAAAGTATTTAGATAAATTATTTATTAACAACTTTTTTGCCTGTATTGTATTGAATAACATAGGCTTCCCTCTGACCTGTGTCTATAGTATATGCAAGAGATATTTATTCATCTACAATACAAAAACCCAACACCTGCTGAAGCTCAAACTCCTCATTGCATAAGGAAGTGGGGGGGGAAAGGCAAGTTTGACTTTAGCTTTTAGAATTAATACAAGTTTTTAAGTGCCACTTAGCAAGATATAGCTGTCCTCCAGATTTATTGTCAGCTCTTTCCTACTATAGTTCTTATATGCATTAGGGTATAAAGCCTCAACATTTTCACATCTAAGCCTAGAAACTATCAGTTCAGTATTTTTAAAAATTTTTATGGCCCTAGCTACGTAAATTATATAATGCAAGTCTTTATTTTAAAAGCTTTTTCTCATTAGTGTCTGCTCTCAGCTCTATAAATCACTGCGCTATCCATGTGACTGTGCCCTACCACACAGCTCCAAGAACAGAATGGACCAATGAAGCTGTTATAAACCCATACTAGGTGACATTTTTAACCCACACATTTTGAGAGCTTTTTAATTACATATTTTCTATGATTTCTGATTAAACCAAAATTGCTTTCAATGGCACATAATAAATCAAACCACAGAATTATTCACATTCTTCCCAAATGCAGTCAAATGATTTGTTTGCCACTTTTGGGACTGAAGTCAATCTTCCAATAAGAAAATAGTAAATTAAAAGAAAGTACTTCTAGATACTCAGATAATTCCAGATCTTTCCTGTGACTTATTCTTCTCTATCTTACTTAAGCTCCAAAGGAGGTTTCCTACACTTCCGTTAGATAAAAGAAAACTTAGCAGCAGATCTCTGGGGAGCACTGCCTGTCAGTGACAGCACTCTGTCTGCGGCCTTCTAGCAGAGTCCCTGCACAATCAGGATTGCAGTTTGTGGTTAACTTGCATTCTCATGAAAGTATTACAACAAAAATAACCAGAAATGGTCCCAGTAAGGACTATAGATTCTCCACAGCCAACAACTTTAATAAGAAATAAAGTGTCCAGTAACTTATTTTTTTTATCTGTCCAGGTCTTGTTTCTCTAAGAGGTGACTTTTTCACTTTTCTCACCATCTCAAGCCATACAACTCTTATATTTCTCCCTATTTCAAACATTTCAACTGACACTGTAGTCAGCTTCTAGAAGTACCTAGACATGAAGAAAAATTGCCTGACTTACAAATGTTTTAAATAAAATCCAGAATTAACAACTACAATATTGAAAGAACCTTTTATACTGATCTAAAGACATCTCATTTAATCCTTTATCATCATGGAATATGCAAATACCTGCATTAAATGCAGTTACAATCACTTTTTTGCTTATGGGGATTTTTCCCTATATTTTATTGCAATAAAAAATATGGCTATTGCCACCTGTATAGATACACACATACAGAGAGAGAGCTCTGTCTCCTCTAAGGGTTTTGTAGCTGTATCTCAGTACTTTGGAATATAATGCCACTCAACATTCTCCAATTCTGCAAGACAGAATTTAGAGTTCTCCACTAGGAAAAAAGTTTTTTTTGTTGTCTTGCAGATTACAAGATAGCAATACGAACTTATAAAAGTTAAAAAGCTGCGTCTGCTGAGCATTAAATTACCCTTCAGAAGCATTCTTCACACCAAACATTAGGGATTTTACTACCCCTATGACAGCCTAGTTTGTCTAACACTTCCTTTGGGAGATAGGAAGGGTGGGAAACTAATTCCTTGAGTAAACAGAGGAGATATCCAGATATAGAGAATATTTGTCTTATAGAAACTATTGGACAGAAAATTACTATCAGTACAATGGGAGCAACCACAAGATTGAGCTATAACTTGCTGACTTCCTGGAGTGGGAGAATTTTCCATGTTTAAATTCTGCTGTTCATGTAATTGCTACAAGCAAAAAAACTGTTTTCCTCTATCATATTCCCTACCCTTCAGAGAGCTAAAACAGATAAGCTCCTTTGTACTCCTAAGTTAATGCATCAATTTCTGAGGAAGAAAAGAAGCTATCAACAACTCAAATTCACCTCTTCAACCAAAAGTAGACTAAATTCCCTGGTTTGTTTACTCTTTATCTCAAGAGACGCTCCAGTTTATCACAGCTCTCTCCTGGTAAGTTGTCATCAGAAAAAACAAAACCATTAGCCAAAGCAAAAAAGGAAGGAGAAGCACATGCCTGCCTTGAAACTTCACAGGGCAGCTACATGGAAGGCCACACCTCCAGCATCAGGTTTCTAAACTAATCATGCAGAACCAATAAGTAATTTCATGATTATAAGCCGCACCATTTTGACTAAAATTTTGGTCTGAACCCAAAGTGCGGCTTATAATCAGGTGCGGTTTATATATGGACAAAGAACGAAAAGTTGCTGTTTTAGTTTGGAGGACAGGTGTCTGCTGAGAAAGGCAGGAACTTCTCTTTGAAATGGAGAATGTAAACCCCCTCCCTCCAAATTATTGTAATTTTGAAATCAAGGGGCTTTCAGGCAAAAATATGGGAATTAGGAATAACAGTTCTTTTCTAGGGAAATTAAAAGAGAAATACAGTACTACAAAGAAACAAACTCCAAACCCTGACAAAGTCAGAGTACAACCTGACACCCCTTCAGGCAGGGTGTTGGTAGCAGTCCCATTAAATGGTGCCTGCATCCTCCTGCAGTGACAGATGTGATTCAGTTGAAGCAGTGCTCCTGTACAAGGTGCAGTTTCCCTCCAGAGGTCCAGTGGTGATGTGAAGAAATCCAGTTTTCCTCTGGATTACAGTGGAGAAAGGGGCTACCTTAGTGTCCCAAAACCTCTGTTTTTATCTTGGTAAGAAATGTTGGGCTCTCCCCCCAGCTGGAGCAACTTCCAATGGGATGCAGTAATTTTATCAGTCCCACAGTGGGACTCAATGGGCCATTAGCAGAAAATGACTCCCTGGAGGAAGGATGGGTTGTGAAAAGATAAAGAACAATGCCCTGTCTGGTTTCACTGGATGGGCCATTAGCAGAATATCTGCCGTTTAGATAAGGATCACTGCCCCCACCCTCAACAGATGGTGATAGAACAGATACCTTTTATCACACTCAGTATTGTAACGTGCGGCTTATAATCAGGTGCGGTTTATGTATGGACAAAGAATGAAAAGTTGCTGGCACTCGGAAGTGCGGCTTATAATTGTGAAATTACTGTACTTTGAAACACTGGAAAACAGTATTTTTAAATTCTTCTGCTGTCTCATCTGTTGGTTTCATGTGTTTCTAGGGGAATCATACCACAAAGGAATTTTAATTAGACACTTCTTTACTCAACAACCTGTTTACAAGCTGAATGGCAGGAAACAATCAATGCCTTGATGAATAAGTTGTCAATCAAGCCATATCCCCACCTTTGGTTAACTGGAACCTCCTTAGCCAGAAGAGCACAGTGAAAGAATACTCCTGCCATTAACCCCCTCTGCCCTGCACAGTCAGAAACAGGATGATTCATGCATTTTCCGTTTACCCTTAGCACCACTGATAAAAATTGATCCTCACAACAATAATCTTTTGTTTTAGTCTCCAAGTCTGCCACTTAATGCACCCTGTCAAAAACATTTTTCAGATAATTCTTTTTCTACTGAGCCATTTTAAGCATGAAAAGTGCCAACCATACAGATCCATTTTGCAATACAAAACATTCAATTAAGCTGCACCAACATTAATGGTGATTACTAGAGATCACATTGAAGGGCAACCAGAAGTGACTTATGTATGCTTGAGTCTGGTGATCCCTTCGCTCCTCACAGGGAATGTGAGGAAACGGATTAATCAAACACAATAGCCATATGTTTACTTTTTTTTAAAGCAATCAGATTTCCACAGTCAGAAAAGCACTGACAAGTTGTTACACAATCTTCTCAGCACCCATGGCTCACAAAACCTTGTGTTTTTAATAAAACTTCAGCAAACATCTGTAACTCTGTCACCATGGAAGACACAAGCAGTTGCAAACTTTACTCCCAGGATATATTCTCCAGGTGCTGGAAAACCCTCTGACCAAACATACTGTTGTGGGTAAGAAGGAGAGATGTGTAAGCAGGACATGAGAGAACTACTTTAATGACTGTCTATATTTTTAGAGAAAAAGACACTAATGTAACACACTCTTAAGACTTTGCCTGAAATGCCTCTACCATTTATAATAAGATTTATAAACTTGAAAATTATTTTTCCTCTCCTCACAGGCTTCAACGGGAGGATGGAAAAGAATAAACATACCAATAAGAATAATCTTATTTTAATGGATTGACAAAGACAATTTTGTGGCTGATGATATGACTGCACTTATTCATTTTTAATCACAATGTATTAACTTGTGGTGGAGAAGGCCAAATCAGCAATGCATTTAAGGAAGTCTTTAAATTCAAAGCAGACAAACAGCCACACTACTGCCTACTACCATTAGATCATTAAGATGCTTGGGAATTAAGCATCAGCTTATATATCCTCTTAGATTGCGTCCTTAACATTGGCAGGAGCAGATAAACAAGAAACCCAGAGTATTCAACTCATATTTTACAAATACATTCTATCATCACAGGTTCTGAACTTTTCTGAGGGAAAAAAAACAAAAGGTCCTAAATTCCTCTGGAGGTTAAGATTTAGGAATTTCAGTTGTAGTGAGTGACATTTTCAGTAGGAATGGTCAGACAGTGCATCATACAGAAAAACATCCTAGCCTGAACAGCTACCATTGTGTCCCAGCAGATTACATAGGATAAGGATTTTGACCCAGTTTTGGCATGACTATTGTTTACAGCTCAACATGCAGCTGACTGGCTTTCCTGGATTTACAGTCTCTCTCCAAAGCAATTTATCTCGTTTTAGGATTTTTTTTTTTTGCTTAATAGTTCTGTTTCTAGACACACTGCAAGGCACTCTTCCTGAAGGGTATGAAATTACCAGCACCTGGTGCATTTGAAACCCTAGAACAGCCAGATGGGAGAGACACAGACTCTGCAAATGTCATTACAGCAAGGCAAGCAGTGCTGCTGTAGACAGAAACAATCCCTTGGGAAGGGAAAGTAGGAGAAAGGGTGGGTGGTTTGGGTCCGTTTTTCCTAAGGGCCAGCTACTCATGCTGCTGGAAACACAGCCCAGAGTGCCACACAGCACACAGACTGCAACCAGCAGCTACACC